>NC_057806.1:83923173-84223173 GCF_018294505.1 Triticum aestivum | reverse complement strand
GCGCCAGGTGGCCTAACGCAAACAGTTTTCATGAGGATGTCGTGTGTGATTGTTCATTAATCTAACATGGTTTATTCCTAGAAACTGTGTGCGTTATTGAATGCATCGCACACTGTGTTTTCTCAATAACCGTTTGCAATAGAAAACCAATTATCAGGCTAATTATCCGATTATTCATAATACATTTATTAATCTAATTGACATTTCATATTAATCACACAATATATTTCATTTTCATAATTGAAATACATCAGAGTACAACATCATATAGCTTCAGCACTCAGCTACCCCATTACACAACTACACCAGGACCAAGTTTCACATGCAACGTCTATAACCTTTTGAATTAGCATCATAGACGATAGACAGATGTATCTCATCTAGAAAACTGCTGAAGCAGAAGGCGAATATTGAGCCTTCATTGATGTTGAAGGTCTTTGTAACTTTAGGCCAGTGCATGTGGATGATTGACCGTCCATCCTTCATCCTCTTCAGGAACACTTCAATATTGAACCGTGGGTGTTGTATGAATACCTTCCTCTCCTCCTGACCATACAGGTGGTTTGAGAGGTAATCATCAGTGAACTGCTTTGGAAAGGCCTGAAAACAAGGATGTGCATAAATATCTTCTCTATATTGGAAATTGGGCAAAGGAATAACAAGGCAAGGTATAATAGTTAGTACCATCGTGTAGTGAACTGATGTCTTAGTCATTGTGTAGACAAAGATCTTGTTGTTTTTTGTCGCTAATTTCTTTATCCTAACAATCTTTCTGAGTTTCTTGACTTGACTAATATTCATGGATAACTCATTTCCCCATATGCAAAAAGGGTCGAACAGTGGGTCAAAACCTCTGACAGCAGGACCTACATGTGCAATACCAAATTGTTAAAAACCTAAATATTAGAATGGTTCCTGCAATTGCCCTATAATGTGCTATTAGACAACAGACCATGCACGTGCTAACCTCGATTGTAAACCTCAGTGCTTCCCATTGTTTCCCTCCAACACATATAAAGTAGTTAGTCATCAGGTTAAGTAAGAGTTCGCAAATATGTTGATGAAAAATAAGCACATTGCAGATTAATTAGATTAATTCAAGCCACATGGAAAACCCATTTATCCAAACCAAGCATGATTAAGAACTAGGAAATATAGCACTTCTATATGTTTCTCATGTATTAAGTGCAGCCAAATTTGATTTATTCCTCACATGCACAACAATACAAAATTCTACCCACGACAATTGGACATCGCATTGCAAAACTGAACCAAGCAGTTAGCTAAACACCACAACAAATGAACCAAACATTAATTGAGCACCAAATTGCACAATATAACATACTCCTAATAGAAGATCAGACAGTTAACCAAACCAAGCATGCTTAACAACGTGGAAATATAGCAATTGTATTTTTTGTCATGTATTTACTACAGCCAAATTCAATTTATTCCTCACATGGTATACAATAACAGAATGCACCCACAACTATTGAACATCACATTGTAGAATTGAACCAAACAAAACAGTTAACTAAACACCACAACAAATGAACCAAACGTCAACTGAGCACCACATTGCACAATATAACATACCAATAGAAGATCAGACAATTAACCAAACCAAGCATGCTTAACAAAATGGAAATACAACAATTGTATTTGTTTCTCATGTATTTAGTACAGCCAAATTAGATTTATTTCTCACATGGTATACAATAAAAGAATGCACCCACAACAATTGAATGTCGCATTGCAGAATTGAACCAAACAGCCAACCACGTCGCATCATCGGCGTGCGAGGCACCGACGGTGGCCTCGGCGGCAAGGTGCTCCTCCAAGATCTCGGAGTCAACACAAATGGCAGCCATCGCGACCTCATCCGTGCATGTGGCCGCGATTTGCTTCTCTGCTGCCAAATGTTCCTTGGGATCCTGGCTATACTGCGCGCACCATGGCTTAGGGCGGCGCTTATTTGGTGGAGGGGTCGGTGATTTGGGTGGAAGGTGTCGCGTCGGTGGTCAGGGCATGTGGAATGTCGAAGGAGAAGGAGGATGGGGTCGGTGTGGATTACCTGCCTGGATAGGCAAGGCCGAGCAGCATGGAGGAGGGTCGCTGGCGAGGAGGCGGTGCTGAAAACAAGGAGTGAAGATTTCAACTTGGAAAGGAAGGAAGAAACGGGGAAATGTGGCTTTTGTTAAGGGGGAGGGCGGGGAGGTAGATATTTCCGCAGAAGCCGAAAATTTGGAATCGCTTCAGTGAAAAAACTGGCGTGCAAAGTGTCATCAGACACGGTCCCTTATTCAGAACTGTGTATGATATGTGAACATCACAAATGATTCAGATAGCTTAACCCGTGTGTGTTGAGTTTGAACGTCCAAAATTTTGGTTCAAATTTCCCTGGTTACAGTGGTGATCCACGTTATTGCATAATTTGTGCACACAAAGGAACCTAACTTCTTAATCGAGCAAGTTCAGCAATTAAACAGAGCTAGCTGACCTAAACATTACTCTAACAAATTAAAGACTGGAGCTCTTAATTAAACAAAACAAAGAGTACTACTACGGCTGGTGCTCGTCGATATCCGCCGCCGCCTCCATGTCCAGCTCGCGCCCGACGGTCTCCTAGGGAAGGGGCTCCATGGCATCAATTGCACCATACTCGGCAAGCATCTCGCCATCCGTGTCCGCCATATCTTCAGAATAGGCTGCCACGAGCTGAGCGTGGGTGGCCGCGATCTAGGCTCTGGCGGGCTCCGTTGTGGCAAGGTATGTCGCGCAGGAATGGACGGCTGCTCGAACTCTCTCGGTGATTGCCAACTCTTCGGTCGTGGGTTGCCGACCGTTGTCGGAGAAGCTTTGTTTGATTTGTGTGGTGACCGCCACGAGCTGGGCGTGGATAGCCTCGGCATGATAGTGAGCTGCCTCCACCAGGGCTAAGGTCGCCGCTGCGAAACGGATAGCTGTTGTGCCGCTCTCGCAAGTTGCTATTATGCTGCTACCGCCACCTGAGAAGCAACAGCGACCATTTGGGCTGCCTTGGCCGCCCAGACGCAGACTGCGGTCGCCCTCACGAAGCTTGTTAGCACACGCCTGGCGGTTGCGGCCGCGCTCTCGCCGGAGTGGGCTGCCGAAGGTTCCCTCACGACGTGGGTCCACGTCCCCATCTTTCACCGATGACGAATGAACAGTGAAATGATATTTGGGGAGTGAGCTAGTGTGCTTGACACGCTGACTTTGGACTGTAGCCGACACACCTTCTCGCGTAAGCCATAGGCGTACTATACACTAACGATGCTCCAAGATATTTTGTCCTACATCTCACACGGTTGGTGATAATAAACTGTGTGTGATCTACTTGCTTTATCGTCTTGATTTGAATTATGTAATGGGGTCACAACTACAAAGGATGGTGTTTGAATTGCTAGAACTTTTATCTGCAGTGAACATGCAACTATATGTGTGTCGTAAAAAATGAATTATTCAGGGTTTGTTTGGATGTTTTTATACATTAACTTGGTTTTGTAGGCATTTTAGGTGCATAATTCTAATTTGAACTACATGCACATGCTCCAGTGCATATAAACGGGTTGAAAATGAAATATGTGTCCTTGGTTGCATGCTTAGGTCCCATGCAAGAAATGGGAATGAATGTCACACACCCTGCCACTATCACTTGGCCGCAAACATTGAGATACCTGGTTTTTAAATTCTAGTAAATCCAAAACTCGTTTGAAATTCATGAAACTTGGCATGCTATCATGGTGTGGCATCAACATGCCGTGGTAAAAAAATTATCCCATTTGGGGCAGGTTTGGGTATAAGCTTCTCACAAACCAGAGCTTCTCACAACAAGCGTGATGGTTTTGGTAGGAAATGTGCCACCTTTGGGGACGAAATGATATCTGTTGCCTCTTATTGCTTTCAAAAAAATTCAAGTGTCAACATAGAACAACATGAGTGTTGTGTTCAATTTTGGAATTTTTCGGGGTTCGTTTGGACATTTTTATACATTAACTGGGTTTTCCAGGCATATTATGTGCATAATTCAAATTTGAACTACATGCACATTCTCCAGTGCATATAAACTGGTTGAAAAATCAAATATGTGTCCTTGGTTGCATGCTTAGGTTCCATGCAAGAAATGGGAATGAATTTCAAACACCCTGCCACCGTCACTCGGCCGCAAACATTGAGATACCAGGTTTTTAAATTCTAGTAAATCTAAAACTCGTCTGAAATTCATGAAACTTGGCATGCTATCATGGAGCGGCATCAACATGCCGTGATAAAAAATTTGTCTCATTTGGGGCAGGTTTGGGTATAAGTTCTCACAAACCAGAGTTTCTCACAACAAGCGTGATGGTTTCGGTAGGGAACGTGCCACCTTTGGGGATGAAACGATATCCGTTGCCTCTTATTGCTTTCAAAAAAATTCAAGTGTCAACATAGAACAACAGGAGTGTTGTGTTTAATTTTGGAATTTTTCGGGGTTCGTTTGGACATTTTTATACATTAACTGGGGTTCCCAGGCGTTTTATGCGCATAATTCAAATTTGAACTACATGCACATTCTCCAATGCATATAAACTGGTTGAAAAATCAAATCTTTGTCCTTGGTTGCATGCTTAGGTCCCATGCAAGAATTGGGAATGAATTTCAAACACCTTGCCACCGTCACTCGGCCGCAAACATTGAGATACCTGGTTTTTAAATTCTAGTAAATCCAAAACTCGTCTGAAATTCATGAAACTTGGCATGCTATCATGGAGCGGCATCAACATGTCGTGGTAAAAAATTTGTCCCATTTGGGGCAGGTTTGGGTATAAGCTTCTCACAAACCAGAGCTTCTTGCAACAAGCGTGATCGTTTCGATAGGATAAAGTGCTACCTTTGGGGATGAAATGATATTTGTTGCATCTTATTGCTTTAAAAAAATTCGAGTGTCAACATAGACCAACAGGAGTGTTGTGTTTAATTTTGGAATTTTTCGGGGTTCGTTTCAACATTTTTATACATTAACTAGGTTTCCCATGCATTTTATGTGCATAATTAAAATTTGAACTACATGCACATTCTCCAGTGCATATAAACTGGTTGAAAAATCAAATATGTGTCCTTGGTTGCATGCTTAGGTCCCGTGCAAGAAATGGAAATTATCGGTGTACAAAAGTAGGGGCCTTTCTGTACCTCATTACTTGTGCATGGGTAGTCGTAGCCACACCTGCGGCTGGGCTAGGAAGGGCAGAGGAAGCAAAGGTACAAGACTGCCAATGGCAGTACTCAAGCCAGAGGCGCGAAGAACAAAGGGGCAAGATGGACCTCCCCCAACAAGACCCTTGCCGGGGCGGCCTATATGGCCCCGGCAAGAGGCTTGCCGGGGAAACTTGCCCAACACCAGCAAGACCGCCACCCTTGAGCCTGAGAGTTGTGACGCCATCGACAATGTCAAGACCAAGGCTCGGTAGTGCCTGCATGGTGGCATGCAAATCTTTGTGAAAACCAAAGGCCTGCAAGCCTAGATGAGAACCAGAAGATGAAGACCCCCGGCAAGATCTTGCCGGGGACGACCGAAGACCCCCGGCAAGACCCTTACCGGGGACGACCAAAGACCCCCGGGAAGGCCCTTGCCGAGGACGCCCACGAGATCCTGGCAAGGCGCTTGCCGGGGGCGTCTGCGGGGCCGAGGCCAGGCCCACACTTGCCAGAGTTTCGCTGCTCCCGTTCCGACGTGGCAGCCAGCCCGCCAACTAGGCAAGCGCCTGCGTGGCAGCATGTAGCTTCTAGGCCAACTAGCCAAGCACCTGCGTGGTGGCATGCGGATCTTCGTGAAGACCCTGCCACCGCGCCATCTCAACAGCCAGGCAGCCAGCGTGGCGCTGCATGCCTCATCAGCTTGGATGCGCGTTGGAGCAAGGTGGGGCGACGACGGACGGGACGAGCTTCTTTGCCGTCCCCGGTAAAGCAAGAGGGCATGTCAATAGCACATTAAATGTGTTTGTCCTGCGGTGCCAGGCGATAGACTTGTACACTATACATACTTTCCACCTCATGTGTGCCACTGTGGCAACCCCTTTGTCATATAAAAGGAGGCCCGAGGCGTACTAAGGAGGGATTCAGACTTTTTGTACTAGGCATGCACCGCGGCTAGTTCAAGAGCTCAAGAACACTAAATACACACAAAGCAGGACTAGGGTTTTACGCATTATTTGTGGCCCAAATCTGGGTAAAAATCCCCCCGCGTTGATCTTCTAGACCTGCCCTTTGCACAGCCCCACGCCCCGCCAACCGTAGAAGGGACTCCCCGAGGGATCCCATAGGTGTCGTTCCCGATTCCCTGACATCTTTGGCACGCCAGGTAGGGGGTAGTTGAGGCTGTGGAAATCTGGTTTCGAAGTCAACTCATCGACTCCGTCGTCGTGATGGCTCGAGAGAAGAAGGCGACGTCGATCAACCACGCTGTGGTGCCATCAGCTAGGCGAGGCAGTGATGTCCGCAGCCGCAACAACCATCTGCATGGTGACGAGAAAGCTAAGTCACGCAGAACCTTGAGCGAATTCCTTTTTGTAGGGTTATCTTCCTCGGAGAATTTTGCTTCGTGTATGGAAAACCTGCACGCAAGGGAACCCTTCCGCTATTGGCAATGCCATTGTTCGGTTTCGAGTCTACTCAACAGTTCAAGCGGTTGCGCTAAGAACGGCAAGGTGGCTTTGTCCGGCAGCAAGCGCCCCCGGCAGGCTGCTAAGGATCCGTTCCTCAAAGCGCCATAGCATGGGTTTACATGCCGGCAAACCTATCCAACTAGGTGTAGGGTGTGTACATACAAGGAAAGATCGAGTAGGAAGATAGCATGCTTCATTTCAAAGTACTGCAGAGTTATATTACATTAGTGATTGCCGCGGTTCTAACTTAAGATAAATTGTCTTGGGCATGAACTCGCGGCGGCAAGGAGAAACGGGGTGGCTAGTCCCGGCGCTGGCCCTCCACCCTCATGACTCCATTGCCACAGCTGATGATGGGCTTGATACGCTCTTTGAGCGCCGCGAGGTTCATGTCCTCTGACAAGCTCTCAAGCACGTTGGCGAATTTGATGCTAGGGTTCCAGAACGCCACCTTGGTGAGCACCTTGGTCAGGGCACCCCGACAAAGCCTCTGGGACTCATTGGCCAAATAGGTCACTTGATTGGAGCGGAGCTGCTCGAGGGCGTCAAGGACGCGCTCGAAGAACAAGGTCAGTTTGGCATTGGGGCTTGTGTTAGCCTCCTAGGAGAACCTGATGTCTGGCATGCCCATGACGGCTAGCTGCGCGGTGAGCTTCTCTGCAACGCCGATGAGACGGTTGATCCAGAGATTCATGCCGCCCACATACTCCTTATGGGTGGTGGCGTCATCACTCCGCAGCCGCTTTTCGGTCTCGAGGGCCTTGTTCAGGGTCGCCTCCCGGGTCGTGACCTCTGAAAGCGTCCCCTCCAAGGTGCCCAATTGCAGCTTCAGATCATCAATGGAGCTGTTGGCCTCGGAGAGCATCTTGATCTGGTCGGAGACGGTGACCTACAAATCTGCCAGAGTGCGGATGGCCGTGTCCCTCTCCTCCGTCAGCTCCAAGACCTTCTTCTTCAGCTCCTCCCGCTCCAACTCCAGCTTCTCCACCTTGCCGGCGTGGCCCAGGGCAAGGCCATTGAGTGCCTCCTTGTGCCTCTGCGCCAGCTTCTGGGTCTGCTGCGCGACAATCTTTCCGATCTCCTCGTCCTTGCCGCGGAGTGTGGTGGCAAGCGCCTGCTCACGCGCAACAAGGTCTTCCTACAGGGTGTCTGGCAGAGCTTGCTGCTGCTGTCGGGCAGCTGCTTTGTTGGCGTCCTGTTCCTTCGCCGCCTCTTGGGCCTTCTCGATGTCGGCCTGCTTCAGGATGAGCTCTCGCTTGCGCTCACCCAGCTCACCTTGGGCAGTCCTCAGTTCTTCCCAGGCCTCGCCAAACCAGACCTACGTCTGAGTGATGCGCTCCTCAAAATCCGCCTCCACTCTGTCCACCGCCGCCATCCTAGATTTCATTGTCTTGGCGGGCATGGTGGAGCGCCTCGAGCTTCTGAAAGTTGGCGCTCATGGCTCTAAGAATCTGCTCCTCTTCGGAACCGCCGCCGCCGGCGCTCGGTTCGTCAACAACCTGGAGCCCGGCGGTGGTGAGCGACTCATCATAAAACACCTCCCCTTCGGCTGGCGCTCTGGCGCTCGCCGTCCCTGGGAGGCGGATGAACAGGTCGTCGACCACCTTCAAGTAGTTGCCCGAGGCGGGGGCTGTAGGGGAGGAAGGTTGGTCGTTGGTCATCCCCTTCCCGGCATGCTCCTTGGCGGCCTCCTCGGCGGCACCCTTGTCGGCCTCCCTAGTAGGCCCCTTGCCGGCCTCCTCGGCAGCAGACTTGGCGGCTTCGTCAGCCACGATCCTGGTGGCCTCTGCTTCGGCATCCTTGGCGACCTCCTTGATGACGGCGTCGACGTCCACCTGGTCCGTCGAAGGAGGGTCTGGGAACCAGAAAGGAGGATGAAGTAGGGCCAAAATCAAAGTTTAGAACAAAGAAATAAGAGAGGACGTTGCATGGCAGAGATAGCAAGGGACGGGAGGTAGGCCACTCACCTGTGCCGAGCTAAGCAGAAGTGGTTCCCTCCTTGCCAATGTTCATTGCCGGGATGGAGCCACCAGTTCCCATGCTTGCCTCCTCCTCCTCCATGCGCGTGGGCTCATTAGAAGGTGCCGCCGGTGATGCCCCTCTAGGTGGCATGGTTGACGGGAGCGGCGTGTCGGGGGTGGCCCTTAGTGGCTCCTCTTGTTGCCGCTCTACTCCTACAAACCCGGCAAGGTCAGCACCAAGGATTCATGCCCCAACGCCCGTCGGTGAGGAGTGAGTAATGAACTCACGCTGGGGGCTGAAGCGGGAGCTGCGTCGAGGGCTATTGTCCAGGCTGATCTCCACCAAGCCAGGCGTGCGCGAGTGCTCGTCGAGGGCTTGATGCCCGTCAAAGCACTGGCCCTCTTCGCCGCCCTCTAGGCCAGCATCTCCATGTCGCTACAAGGATAAGATCAAGTCAAGGAAGATGGCACAGGCTAAGGGTCAGAAATGATGAAGGGCGAGATGCTTACTCGTCCTCCTCTGCTGGCCTCCTCTTCCTCTTCGGGCTGAAGGACCCAAGGTCGAAGTCGGCCTCCGGGGTGGCGTCCGTGGAGGGAGGGGAAGGTGAAGGCGTACTGCGCCGCTTGGATGAGGAAGAAGCGGTGGTCACGGCCTTCTTCACTGCCGTAGCCCTCGTCTCACGTGCGGGCTGCGCCTGGGACTGTTGCCGCTGTGTGGTCCTGTCGGGCCGGACCGGCTCGCCGGAGCTAGCCTGCCGCAGGACACGTTTTCTCTCCGGGGCCGGGGGTCATCCGCCTCAGTCTCCTCTTTGGCTGACTCCTCGACCACGTCTTCAACATGGGGGACCGCAGCGCCGGCGCCGCTGGACCCCCCGGCAGCTCCCGTCCACTTGGCGAACTTTCTCTCCTCTGCGGCCACGTCGGCCTCATCCTCCATGGTGCCGGGGCTACCAACCTCCTCGGCAAGCGCTGCCTCCTCCGCCCGGGCGGCGATGTACGCTAGATCCTCCTCGGTGGTGTCACGGATGAGCTGCGGCTCGTCACGAACGTACCTCTCCGACAAGTTGTCAAAGAATTCATGCACCAGCTCTGGTTCTGGCTCGGCCCAAGTTGGGTCGAGGTTGTGCACGTTGAAGACCGGCATCATGGCGATGATGGTGGTCTGGCAAGAGTTGTTGCTCAGTGGGACCACCTCCGCTGGCAACCCGAATAGAGACTTGCCGGCCTTGCCAGCCTTGCCCGTCTTCTCGGCCTTGCCGACCTCGTCAACCTTGAGCTGAAAATGCCTCTGGCAGAGGTGGGCGTGCTGTAGCACCGTGAAGTTGTGATTCAGACCAGGGCAGAGCCTCATGATGGCGACCGCGTTCCTGAAGTCCCAGGCCGGCCTCCCCTTATTGTGCAATGGGGCAATCCGGCAACGGGTGAAATAGGTCCCGATCATCTCGAGAGTGAGCCCGGCTAATGTCAGGCGATGGATCCTGGTGGTGGCGACTGTGAGCTTCTTGTCATTGGCATCGACATCGCCCCAGTCCTTCCTGCGGACCAGTGGCTTTCGACAGACCTGGCAGAACTCATGCGGATCCTCCTCCACAATCCAGCACTACCGGCCCCGCCACTCTTCCCACCTCTCCTTCTGGGCACCCTCCAAGTATGTTCCCCTGCTCTAGGTCCTCGAGATCCAGGTGATGCAGCCAGAGATGGCGCCCCCTGGCTGGATACGAGGGGTGAAGTAGTGCCGGAAGAGCGTCGTGCTGGGGTGCACTCCGGCGAAGCCCTCGCAGAGATGTGCAAAGAAGGCCATGCATGCCATGGCGTTCGGCATAAAATTCAGAAGGTGGAAGCCAAGCGTGTCGACTGTCGAGGTGAAGAGGGCGCACTGCGTCTGCATCTCCACCAACTCACTCACCGACGCCTCCTTCCCCCCGGCGTCCTCGGCCGCTCCCTTGCCCTTGCTTGTCTTAGGCGCCATGGTGGCTGAGGGGGGTGAGGGATCAAGGGAAATGGGGGCATGGCAGAGGCGAGAGCTTCGATTTGCACTTGAGGAAGAAAGGAACGGCGGTTCCGAGATTGGAAAGGGCGCACAGGGTAAATGAGCAGCGCCCCTGTGGTTTCATCTTTTTTATGGGGAAGACGCGGGCCATCTCTTTACTATTCACCGCAAGGTGACGCAAGCGTGCTACAACCGTTCCACGCACGACCCCCACGTCACGCACTCAATGCGGGTCGTGGGGAAGTGCAACTGGCAAGAGAGTTACCACATGTAAAACTCTGCCACGCGAGCCCGCGCACCATTCTGGGCCTGGCCTAACAATGCTTTGTGCTTATGTGTGACCCAGGCCCGGGGGCTCCTGTCGGTGTACAAAACTAGGGGCCTTTCTGTACCCTTTACTTGTGCACGGGCAGTCGTAGCCACACCTGCGGCCACACTTAGCAGGGTAGAGGAAGCGAAGCTACAAGACTGCCAGAGGCGCGAAGAGAAAAAGGGTAAGATGGACCTCCCCTGGCAAGACCCTTGCCGGGACGGCCTACATGGCCCCAGCAAGACCCTTGCCGGGCAACTTGCCCAACACCATCAAGACCGCCACCCTTAAGCCTGAGAGTTATGACACCATTGACAACGTCAATACCAAGGCTCGGGAGTGCCTGCATGGTGGCATGCAGATCTTTGTGAAAAACAAAGGCCTGCAAACCTAGATGAGAACCAGAAGACGAAGACCCCCGGCAAGATCTTGCCGGGGATGACCGAAGACCCCTGGCAAGACCCTTGCCGGGGACGCTTGCAAGCCCTCGGCAAGGCCCTTGCCGGGGACGCCCACAGGATCCCGGCAAGGCGATTTCCAGGGGCGTCTACGGGGCCGAGGCCATGCCCACACTTGTGAGAGTTTCGCTGCCCCGCGCCCGTTCCGACGTGGTGGCTAGCCCGCCAACTAGGCGAGCGCCTGCATGGCAGCATGCAGCTTCTAGGCCAACTAGCCAAGCACATGCGTGGTGGCATGCAGATCTTCCTGAAGACCCTGCCACTGCACCAGCTCAGCAGCCAGCCAGCGTGGCGCTGCATGCCTCATCATCTTGGATGCGTGTAAGAGCAAGGCGAGGCGGCGATGGATGGGATGAGCTTCTTTGTCATCCCGGATAAAGCAAGAGGGCATGTCGGCAGCGCATTAAATGTGTTTTTCCTATGGTGCCAAGCAATAGACTTGTACACTGTACATACTTTCCACCTCCTGTGTGCCACTGTGGCAACCCCTTTGGCATATAAAAGGAGGCCCAAGGCATACTGAGGAGGGATTCGAACTTTTTGGACTAGGCATGCACAGCAGCTAGTTCAAGAGCTCAAGAACACTAAATACACACAAAGTAGGACTAGGGTTTTACGCATCGTTTGCGGCCCAAACCTGGGTAAAAATCCCCCAGTGTTGATCTTCTAGACCCGCTGTTTGTGCAGCCCCATGCCCCGCCAACCGTAGAAGGGACTCCCCGAGGGATCCCATAGGTGTCGTTCCTTATTCCCCGAGAGGAATGAATTTCAAACACCCTGCCACCGTCACTCGGCCACAAACATTGAGAACTTGGTTTTTAAGTTCTAGTAAATCCAAAACTCATCTGAAATTCATGAAACTTGGCATGCTATCATGGAGCGGCATCAACATGTCGTGGTAAAAAAATTCCCATTTGGGGTAGGTTTGGGTCTAAGCTTCTCACAAACCTTAGCTTCTCACGACAAGCGTGATGGTTTCGGTAGGGAACATGCCACCTTTGGGGACGAAACGATATCCATTGCCTCGTATTGCTTTCAAAAAATTCGAGTGTCAACATAGAACAACAGGAGTGTTGTGTTCAATTTTGGAATTTTTTGGGGTTCGTTTGGACATTTTTATACATTAACTAGGTTTTCTACGAATTTTATGTGCATAATTTAAATTTGAACTACATGCACATTCTCCAGTGCATATAAACTGGTTGAAAATCAAATATGTGTCCTTGGTTGCATACTTAGGTCTCATGCAAGAAATGGGAATGAATTTCAAACACCCTGCCACCGTCACTCGGCCGCAAACATTGAGATACCTGGTTTTTAAATTCTAGTAAATCCAAAACTTGTCTGAAATTCATGAAACTTGGCATGCTATCATGGAGCGGCATCAACATGCCGTGGTAAAAAATTTGTCCCATTTGGGGTAGGTTTGGGTATAAGCTTCTCACAAACCTTAGCTTCTCACAACAAGCGTGATGGTTTCGGTAGTGAACATGTCACCTTTGTGGATGAAACAATATTCATTGCCTCTTATTGCTTTCAAAACTTTTCTAGCGTCAACATAGAACAACGGGAGTGTTGTGTTTACTTTTGGAATTTTTGGGGTTCATTTGGACATTTTTATACATTAACTGGGTTTTCTAGGCATTTCATGTGCATAATTCAAATTTGAACTACATGCACAAGCTCCAGTGCATATAAATTTGTTGAAAAATCAAATTTGTGTCCTTCGGGGCATGCTTAGGTCCCATGCAATAAATGGGAATGAATTTCAAACACCGAGGCACTGTTGATTACCGATAAAACATTGAGGTGCCTGGTTTTTAAATTCTTGTAAATCCAAAACTCGTCTGGAATTCATGAAACTTGGCATGCTATCATGGAGCAGCATCAACATGTCATGGTAAATTTTTTGTCCCATTTGGGGCAGGTTTGGGTATAAGCTTCTCACAAACCTTAGCTTCTCACAACAAGCGTGATGGTTTCGGTAGGGAACATGCCACCTTTGGGGACAAAACGATATCCGTTGCCTCTTATTGATTTTAAAACATTTCGAGTGTCAACATAGAACAACAGGAGTGTTGTGTTTATTTTTTTTATTTTTTTTGGGGTTCGTTTGGACATTTTTATACATTAACTGGGTTTTCTAGGCATTTCAGTGCATAATTCAAATTTGAACTACATGCACAAGCCCGAGTGCATATAAATTGGTTGAAAAATCAAATTTGTGTCCTTCGGGGCATTCTTAGGTCTCATGCAACAAATGGGAATGAATTTCAAACACCAGGGCACTGTTGGTTGCCGGCAAAATGTTGAGATACTTTGCTTTTAAATTCTAGTAAATCCAAAACTCGTCTGAAATTCATGAAACTTGGCATGCTATCATGGCATGGCACCCGACATGTTGTGGTATTTTTCGTGTCCATTTGAGAGAAGGCGCACTCGAATAATAGCCAACAAAGGCATTTTGAAAAAATAGCTGCCACTTTAATATCTCAAACGGTTGTATAATTCAAATCATGTGCGTTCTGTTAACCATTCACGCGATGTCACGTGTCTTTGTTTTAATGGCTATAGGAGGTGCCGAGCGGACTGCTTCTTGACCTTGACTAAACGGGAGGCGTGCGAGCGGCGTCCGGTGCACAGGCTGACCGAGAGGTGTGCAAGCTGTCCTCCAATGCGCAGGCTCACCGGGAAGCGAGCCCTTTGACTTCCATGGCCGCCCGCCTTGCTCGCATCCTCTACATTAATGGCGCCCAAGCCACAGTTTAATACGGTTTTTAAATATAAAACACTCATCACAAACATTTTAGTTAGAACACCCGTATGCAAAACCAACAATTTCCCAGGAAGCCAAGGGAAAATGTGCCTAGCAAGATTTGTGCAGCTCTTGATCACAAACATTTTAGTTAGAACACCTGTATGCAAACCGATAGCTTCCCCAGGAAGCAAAGAGAAATTGGGCCGACTAGGATTTTTGCAGCTCTTTATCACAAACGTTTTAGATAGAACACCCGTATGCAAAGTGAGAGCTATGGTCTTCCCCCTTAAGTCGAGGGAAAATCTACAGTGCAGGATTTGTGCATCCCTTCAACGCAACCGGTTGTTTTGGATGACCCGTGTGCAACCACGTACAAACAATTTGGTAAGATTTGCATCTGTCATATTGGGTATGTTGCCATTTGTCAAACTGGAAAGATTTACATTTGTTGATCTAGTAACGTTGCCATTTTTCAATCCTTGCAACACTGCGGTTTGTCAAAATATGTAGCTAGAAATAACTAGCACTATCTAATTTTTGCAACTAAAATTCAGTAATTAGGCATAGATTTCATTCATAGATTAAGCAGTCATTCTTAATTTATACAAACAGTTCAACTCGACACCTGGACCGACCAAACTTTTCCCCAATTGTTGCCAACCACATACTGAAATAGCTAGTTCAACTATATATACTAGCTAATTTTAAGTATGTTGTACAGTTTGACCACACATCTATAGTCAGATGAACTGAACAAAATAGCCCCTAAATACTACTACTACCACGGAGGGGCTTTGTGCTACTTCCGGCAGCCTCTCCTCTGCCAAGTGCGCTCAGTAAGAAGCAGAGGAGGAGGAGGAGCCTACCGACAAGCTGGAGAAATGCAATACGGTGCCTGCCGTTGCTGCATGTTCAGCAATGCTCGCCAGCTCGAACACCCACTGCCGCTCCAGACAATCCCTCTCGAAGCGGTCAGGTTGCTCGTAGATTTCCTGATTCCTCGCCTATGTGTCGGTGTGTGCTGCGGCCACGGCTGCGGTAAGGCTCTTTGCGTGCTCGACGAGGCACTCCTCCTCCTCCCGCGGGAACTCGATGTAGCACGCAAGGTCCTTCGCCTCCCTCCTTTGGGTGGTGGTCGTGGAGCGGTTGATGATCCCGGCGGTCGACGGTGGGCTGGAGGCCACGGCGGCCGATGAAGGGGTGGTGGCCACGACCACCACCTCCTGTCTTCGGGCCGCGGTGGCGGATCAGGTGATGGCCATGGTGGCCGGCAGTGGGGTGGCGGCCACGACGGCCACCTCCCGCCTTCGGGCCACGGCAGCGGAGTGGGAGATGGCCCTGGCTTTCGATGATGGTGTGGCGGCAACAGCGGCCGGCAACAGCTGCCAATGGGCAGCGGCGGCGGAGCGTGTGGTGGGTGTTCCATGCACACCCAACAGGGACGCCACATGCACTACACTATGCCAGGGGCTGCGCCGCCGCCGCGGTGTGGCCTCCCAACTGGAGCTGTCCTCTGATGACGGCGGAGTGGCTGAGCGACGACGACGGACCGGTGCCATTGGCGATTGTGGGAGAAGCAAACGAGATAAGCTATAGGGAGGGAGGGGAAATGCGATGCAGGACTCGCCGGCCATGAGGGTTTTTATAGCAAGCCGATAAGCATTGAGATTTTGGGGGATTTCACCGAGTCGGGCGAGAAGCTTGCGCGGGAACCTGCGAGGTTGCGCGGGAATGGGCTCACCGACGATTCATTGGCGCCACCGTTTGGCCAAAAGAACGCCCCCGCGCGCTGCGCAAGCTTGAGCTGTAAGCCATCTGCGGCAGCAGGGTGACAAGACGCGTGAGAGGAGGACAAAAGGCCACGTACACATACGATTAATACAAAAAAAAATGTTTACGATTTAATTACCTACTGTACCCCTGTCCTGGTTTATAAGTAGGATTTAACTAATAAAATACTAATGCATGTCGCCAAAGATTATATCGTTGGAGTCGTATTTGAACATAGTTTCCAGCTATACAATTGTGTAACATGCATTAACACTTTTTTGGTTAAATTTAAGGTTATATACCAACAAGCGTTTGCCCGCAACACACACGGCTTATTCCATCACAAATAGCTCGGATGGATCAACTGTATGCCACGTATCGCACACACAACTCTAATCTAATTCGTGCTTGATGTCTCCGACATCGCTCGCACAGTTCATCTTATTTGCCACGTATCATTGTGTCGGCCTCTGCTCGCGTCCCTCGGCAAGCTCTGCTCGCCGTTAGGCACCGCGGCGCGCTCTGCTCGCGTAAGTTGACGTGCTCTGCTCGCGTCCGTCAGCGCGCTCGAGTTGTGGACAACTTTTCCTTGCGTGTTCAACTGCTATATGCATATATATATATATATATATATATATATATATATATATATATATGGTTCCTCGTTGTTGAGGCGGCCGGGGAGCGCTCTGCTCGCGTCCTCTGCGTGCGCTCTGCCAGCGGTTGGGCGTGTGCACGATCACGTCGGGGGGGCCATATGCATGTGGTTGCGTCGCGCGCCTTGCCATGTGATGTAGTTACATGGGGCACGATGGAGTTATGCGCTGCAAATTAGAACTGCCATCAGGGCCTGCTGATATTCTTGGCCGTCCGGCTTCCCCTTTAATTCCTGCGGCCATTATAACCTTAGTCTCTTCAACCTTTCGATCACGCCCCACAACAGAAAAAGCACACCCATGAAGACACATAGAGAGGGGATGTCCGCGGCGCTCCAATGGAGTTCGGCGAGCATAGAGTGGAGACCCATGTGAGGGAGACGGATCTCTCGGTGGTGTACACCATCGACCCGGCCGTGGTGGACGACTACATCAACGGCGTTGAGCAGTTGCTTGCTCGAGACAAGTACAAGGTGGTCGGCATTGACCTCCAGTACACCACTGCTTGTCCCGACATAGATCAGAAGGTTGCCTTCGCCCAGTTGTGCATGGGCCATCATGTCCTCATCTACCACTACTGCATGGCCACAGAGCCTTGCGACTGTTTCAACAGGTTTGTCAATAGCACCGACTACGAGTTCACCATGGTGGAAACCACCGACGATGTAAACGCGCTCAGTGTTATGGGCTTGGCCTGCAAGAACCTTGTCAAAATCCGTGACCATCACAGGGTCTAGGGCAGCATGAAGAAGGATTCCCTGGTCGAACTCGCGTCGGCCATCATCGACCCCTACTACGAAAAGATGAAGCGGGATGCCCAGAGAACAAGTCCCCTATCCTGGCACTGGGCCTGGATGCGACAACTAGATGAACCTCACCTCAGGTTCGCAGTCAAGAGTGTGTACACATGCTACGAGATGCACAAGCGGATCATTAACATGAGGAAGTGCCTTGTTACCCAAATCGACGAGTCCGGATCGAGCCACAAGCAGAGCAAGCATCACAAGAAGTAGATGATGATCAGATGATCATTTATGCTAGTTAATCATGCATGTAATATATAGTTTACTTTATTGGTGTGTGGAAATTTCATGTGTGTAGTAGCCACCTATGTAATTATGCATGTAATAGTTTACTTTGGTGTGTGCAAATGCCATGGTTGTAGTAGCCACCTATGTAAGTGGATGTTTAATTTGGTTATGCAAGCATGTCCTTATAAGTGTGTGTGTGTGTGTGTGTGTGTGTTGTTCTGTATGCAATCCCATCGCACAACACACATGTCTTATTAGCAGCAACCATATGTGTTATTATCGGTCTTCACACACATTTCTGATTACAGACCTGTTTGCCACGTATCACACACATCTTATTAAGTTGAACGTTTCTGTTCTCATGTCTCAACACAAATAGTTCATCCAAGTGAACCGCATATCGTATATCGCACACACCTTCATCTGGCTGACCGTTTCTTTTGTGTTGCCTAATCACAAACAGTTCATCCGAGTGAACCCTATGCTGTATATCGCACACACCTCCATCTGGATGCACGTTTCTTTTGTTCCTCCTCATCGCAAACAGTTAATTGAACTGAATTGTATACCCTACATTGCACACGCAACTAAAATCTGAACCATGTTTGATGGCTCCGCCATCGCAAACGCTTTGCACCTTTTTTGATGATTTTTTACACCACTGTTTGCGATTATGGCATCGCACACAGTTTTGTCGAAGGGTCTCTGATCGTAGTGTCGCATTAGCAGCATCATGCAGTAGTGTCAGCTTGCTCCACTCAAAAAAACCTGGGTACCCCCAAATTCCTCACCTCACTCCTACAAAAAAACAGCTCCCCTTCTTCCTCGCTACTACAGAAAACCCCAGTTCCCCTTCTTCACTCGCACTACAACTAGGCTCATCATTCGTTACTCTGCTCAAATACGTGAGCTCGACACGACACCCTTGAGGAAAATGGAGTCGGGTCACCCCAGTGCCAAGAAGATGAGGCTCCCGCCAACAGAGATGCCTGATGTAGATCCCACACCCGGCAGCGCGGGGAGAAGCGGTGAGCCCGCCCCCACCGGGTCTCGGGAACCCATAGAATCTCGGGTGGACCACATTAGCGATCTCCCGGACGCCATCCTTGGGGGGATCATCTCACTTCTCCCCACCAAGGATTGCTGCCAAACCCAAGTCCTCGCAACTCAGTGGCGCCCTCTATGGCGCGCCACGCCCCTTAATCTCGACGGTCGCCAGCTATCTCTCTTTAGTGATTTTGAACTCCTCAGATCCATCATCTCCTCCCACCAGGGCTCCGTTCAAAGCCTCTGCATCCCGGCATGCTACCTGAGCAAGCATAACATGCCTTGCACGGTGGACGCCTGGCTGAAATCCCCTAAATTCAGAGAACTACAACTGCTTTAGTTCTACTATTCCCCCGGAAATCACATTGATGCCGAACGCCATGTACTTGTGCCCTTAGCACCGATGTCCATCTCGCGGTTTTCCTCCTCTCTCCACACTGCCACCTTTGCGTTGTGCTCCCTACCAGACAATCTGGTACTAAACCTTCGACTCCAATTTCTCAAAAAAAATCACTTGTGCGGGTTCGTATGTCAGAGGCCTCATTACACAACATCATCCACTCAAGTTGCCTTGCCCTGGAGAGCTTGGTGCTAGTTCAGTTAGAATCAATTGTCTCCAAATAAAGTCGCCTAACCTTGTAAGAATTGGAATTTCTTTTTACGGAAGGCAACTCATCATCGAAGATGCCCCTTCACTTCAAAGGTGGATCCTTGGTTCCAATTATTCACCGTCGGAAATAACTGGCATCTCTGCGCCTAAACTGGAGACCTTGGGTGTAATACATGATCTTTGTGCTCATTTCAAGATGGTGTTTGGATCCATAGTTCTTCACGTACTGTACATTATCATCTACACTTGTAATCATAAGCCGCATTTTAAATTTCTGCGCATAAGTTAAATATCATCTTAGAGTACACATTTTGTACTAGTATTATGTTCTATGCTCAATGAAGAGTTTGTCCATGGATAACCTATCAATGGTGTTGGATTCTGTTAAGATCTTATATATCCAAATGAATAGTTTTAATTTGAACAAGATTATTTGCTTGTTGCAACGCTTTCCATGTCTGGAGAAGTTGTATATAAAGGTGATAATTTCACGCACATTTGAAGCCTGCATATAGTGTAATAGAATTAACCATTCGGTTGTTGCTCTTTCGACACTCTTTTTTACACCTTAAGTGTTTTCAATCTTCATGTCTATTTAGGCAACATGGCGGGGTAAGAAAGTTATAGCCAATCGGTGGATTCGTAAGCACCGGGATTTTCTCACTTCTCATGATATTCGATTGAAGATAATAACATTGGAACGATATGTAGCCAACCATGCAAACACTAGATTTGTCACATTCTTCCTACTGAATGAGAGGTTACAGTTGGGGATACACATAACAGGTAGGCCCATGAAGGGTCGACATATCATAAATCTGTTGGGAAACATAGTAATTTCAAAAGAAATCCTACGCACACGCAAGATCATGGTGATGCATAGCAACGAGAGGGGAGAGTGTCGTCCACGTACCCTTGTAAACCGTTAAGCGGAAGCGTTATGAGAACGCGGTTGATGTAGTCGAACGTCTTCACGATCCGACCGATCCAAGTACCGAACGCACGGAACCTCTGAGTTCAGCACACGTTCAGCTCGGTGACGTCCCGCGAACTCACGATCCAGTAGAGCTCGAGGAAGAGTTTCGTCAGCACGATGGCGTGGTGACGATGTTAATGAAGCTACCGACGCAGGGCTTCGCCTAAGCACCGCTACGATATAACCGAGGTGGATTATGGTGGAGGGGGGCACCGCACACGGCTAAGAGATCAACAGATGAATTATTGTGTTCTAGGGTGCCCCCTGCCCCTGTATATAAAGGAGCAAGGGGGGAGGCCGGCCGGCCCTCCTAGGGCGCGCCAGGAGGAGGAGTCCTCCTCCTAGTAGGAGTAGGACTCGGGGAAGGGGAGAAGGAAGGAGAGGGAGGAAAGGGGGGCCGGCCCTTAGTACAATTCGGTTTGGGCTAGGGGGGCCGCGCACCCTGCCTCCTCTCTTCCACCACTTGGCCCATTAGGCCCAATACTTCTTCCCCGTATTCCCGTAACTCCCCGGTACTCCAAAAAATACTGGAATCACTCGGAACCTTTTCGATGTCCGAATATAGTCATCCAATATATCGATCTTTACGTCTCGACCATTTCGAGACTCCTCGTCGTATCCCCGATCTCATCCGGGACTCCAAACTACCTTCGGTACATCAAATCACATAAACTCATAATACCGATCGTCACCGAACGTTAAGCGTGCGGACCCTACGGGTTCAAGAACTATGTAGACATGACCAAGACACGTCTCCGGTCAATAACCAATAGCGGAACCTGGATGTTCATATTGGCTCCTACATATTCTACGAAGATCTTTATTAGTCAAACCGCATAACAACATATGTTCTTCCCTTTGTCATCGGTATGTTACTTGTCCGAGATTTGATCGTTGGTATCTCAATACCTAGTTCAATCTCGTTACTGGCAAGACTCTTTACTCGTTCTGTAATGCATCATCCCGCAACTAACTCATTAGTCACATTGCTTGCAAGGCTTATAGTGATGTGCATTACCGAGAGGGCCCAGAGATACCTCTCCGACAATCGGAGTGATAAATGCTAATCTTGATCTATGCCAACTCAACACACTACAAAAAAAATACACTTCCGTGATGATACGTGTTTGTCATAGTAGGTCGCTTTTTTGTCATGCATGTACATCCATGACAAATTTATGACAGAACCAAGATAGTCATACATGTGCTGTCATAGAAGTGTTCCATGACATTACCAAAATTATCATCTTGGAAGTGTCCACTTCCATGATGATAAATCGCGCATCACAGAAGTGCTTTCGTCAAGGGTGACTGACATGTGGCATCCACCGTAATGGAACGCCGTTAAGCTATCGGGTCGGGTTTTGGATCCGATAACCCGTTAACAGCCCAGACCGGTGGGAAATTTCCACGTGTAAAATTCTTATTGGCCGGACGAAACACGTGTCAGCTCGTCAGTGGGTCAGATAGGCGCCTATGATACGTCGACACGTGGCACGGCCCAACAGAGGCCCATTCCTGTGAAAAGGCTGGCCCGTTTGACTTGGTCAAAAGGTGGCGGGCCGGCCCATGGAAAGCCTGTTAACGGCTTGTTCTCATATAGCCCATTTACAGCCCGCTAACCCAAGGCCCGTTACGCCCTATCCAAATTAGGCCCAGTAGCGTCATCTGGGCCATCCAATATGATTCCAGCCCGTTTTCACTTCTGGCCCATGTATGGCCCATGACGTCTTTCGGCCCATATGAGGCCCTATGTAACTCTTGGCCTATTAATGGCCCGTGGTGAAACTGGCCCGTAATGAACAGTGTATCACTTTATACCCATTAACGGTCCGTTATTCTGTTGGGTCATTTCCAGCCCATGTTATCTTTCGGCCTTCTCAGAGCCCATTTACTCTTGGGCTCATTTCCAGCATTCTTTTACTTACGGCCCGTTACTGTCATTTTCTGCTTGTGGGCCAAATTCAGCCCGTGGTTACAGTCGGCCCGTTTGTGGTCCGTTAATACGTTGGGCCGTTTTCATAGCGTCATCAAATATGGCCTATTAACGATGGCCCGTTACGGTCGGCCCATGAACGGACGATTCCAACTCTAGCCCGTTTACGGCCATAATGCGGCCTGTTATTGGCCCATGTTTAGCCAATCGATCATTCAGCCCGTATAAGGCCCATTGATGATACGGCCCGTAGAAGGCCCATTGTTTCTACGGCCCGTAGAAGGCCTACTGTTTCTACGGCCCGTAGAAGGCCCACTGTTTCTACGGCCCGTAGGAGGCCCAGTGTCACTACAGTAAATATTAGCCCATGGTTATTGTGGCCTAGTTTTAAAAAATAGGTTATTGCAGCCACTAGTTAACCGCGGAAAAAGAACTGCAATGACTACAAGCAAACAAATAAACAAGACAACAAGGAAATAAATAAGCAAGCAACTAACGCTAGGCTATCACGGCTATTACACATATTACATCCACTGGGCATCAAAGTTCGCCACCAGTGCAAATATAGGGAACAAAGCAGCATATCATATACACTGGCCGTCAAAATTGGCCACCAGTGCAAATAAACGCGGCAGCAAAACAAGAGCATAACTGAAACAACTTCAGAAGAGCTCAAGAAACGTTATCCTGGGTATCCACCATGCTGGCAATAAGCTTAGCAAGCTGATTAGCTTTGTCCTGTTTGGCGCTAAAATCCTCCAACGCTTGCTGTTGCACCAGAAAGTATGCATCTGAATGCTCCAGGGACTTCCGCAGTCCTTCCGCTTCTTGTCGCAGCACAGCTGATCGATGTCTTTCAGCTTGTAGTTGAGACTCAAGAAACCGAACTGATTCAGACAGTGAGTTTGAATAGCTTGTGCAAGCGGTAGTGGCCAGTAACTCCAACACTAAACCAAGACAGGATGTGTCACTATCCTGAACCTTATCTGCATTACTTCCTTTACCGTTGCTTAATAAGGCACTCTTCCCCAATATTCTGTCAGCATTCTAAAAGAAGAAACAAGCAGACACATAACAAGTTTAGCATGTACTAGTATATGAAACTCATTTCGGTGAACCAGTTCATTAGTAAGGTGGACAGGATTAAACTACCAAGTCTTCTATTGCCAAGTACTAGTACATAATAAAAGCATCAAACAAACATATATCTATGTCCTATGGTAGCAATGGAATCTTAAATTAGAACAGTTGTTCTTCAGGTTTAGGCACTTGTTCTACATGAACAGAGTACAGTAAGACGCAAGAATATAATACTTAAAAATAGAAAATGAGCTCATAGACCTTACCACATTCTTGGTTCGGGACCAGTACAGAACAAGGCGTTCCCAGTCATCGTCCAGTAAATGTGTCTCAGGAGAACGTAAGGGAATTTGATGAGTTTCTTTGCCGGTGAAGTACGTTTTCTTCAGGTAATTCCGATACTGCCACCAAGCATTCTTGAAGATAGCAGAGGTATTAGCACAGGTTACCTCATCCTGAGTTTCCAAATCGGTCCTTCTCTATAGAGAAAAATGGGAAAATTTGCTGTATTATAACCATCATGGAGGTAGGATGTATGGGACGAAGCAAAGTAATTGCCATGAATAACATTACTTACACATAACTCCTGGACAAACACCTGCAACTGGCATTTTCCTTCATCTTCAGTATAATATTTCCAAGATGGGAAGATACGCACATACGATTTAACAACATCAAATGCGATAGATGCTAAACTACGACTAGCTGGTTGTGCTTCCTCCACAGGAATAGGCGTACTAACTGGTGGAGTTGGGGTTCGCCGTGATAGTACTGGCCCTTTGGGCACTGGAGCTGCCTTACTAACTGCTCTTGTTTGGGAGCTCTGTGGTGGAGATGGTGCTGTGTCAACAGGAACTGGGTTACTATCGGCTGGGGTTGGGGTTAGATTGGGTGAAGCTGGTTCTCTGTCCATCGTAGTAGGGGTACAATCTGCGAGAGTTTGGGTTATGTGTGGTAGGGCTGGTTCTTGTGCATGTACAACCGGGGTGCTATCTCCACCAAGAGGTAGCACTGTTTTATTTGAAGACCGTGTTTTTAGTCCGCTAGATACTGGCATCACCCGCTCCAATTCAAATGGCTGATAAACAGGAAACATAGTTGAATGTACAGACATTGTATGAGAGACAGATGCAATAGATAGTGTGGAAAAAAGAGGGCATGAAATAGTTGACATGTATATTGTTTAACTAAAACGGATAGCATGACATAATTTCACATATATGATGTCTATCTAAACTGGATAGCATAGCATAACATAATTCAAAGATATGATGAATAACTAAACAGGATCGCATGACATAATTCACCTACATGTTATCTAAGTAATCAGGATCGCATCATTTAATTCACATATGTGATTTATATGCTAAACAGAGGGCATTCGATATGATGTCTGAACTAAGAACATGGTGTTGAATATTGTGTATATGATGTCTAAACTATGCAATGCAAGACACCGTATGCATGATATGAGCAGTATAACCGTGCCAAGTTAGAGCATACACCTCAGTGGGGGAATAGGACTGGTCATCTGTCTCTGAATCCATCTCTGAGGAGCTATCGGGACCCAACAAGAGATCTGCTTCGACAGGTAGCACTGTCTGCTCTGAAGGCCTTGTTTTCACTCCAGATTTTTCCATCTCCCACCCAAATGGCTGATTCACAGGAAGAGTAGTTTAATGTACAAACATTGTCGACAAATGGAAATGTAATGAAGAAAAGGATGGGCAAGATATCATTCAAATATATGATGCCTGGTTAAACAGGATGGCATTGCACATTTCACATATATTATGGCTGGCTAAAAGACATGAGACTGCATAATTCCCATATATGATATAGAAACTAAACAGGTGGCATTACAGAACATGTCTAAACTAAGCAGATGACATATATGATGTCAAAAGTAGGCACTGCAAGGCAACATATGCATGATATGACTAACATCATCATGCCAAGGTAGAGCAAACACCTTGGGGGTAAATAGGAGTGGTCAGCGGCGTCCGAATCCGCCTCAGAACAGATATCTTCCTCTGGATTACAATCTGGAGAGGGGTGGGGAGGGTTTGCCATTGAACCCACCATGGAGCGATGTCTGCATGACATTGTATTGCCGCGCAAAACTCTTCTCTTTTTCTCTACATGTTCAGCATGACTGTGTACAATATCTGACATGCATACGAAAAAAATATGGTGAGATTATGTAAGGAGAGCATGCAGAAATTTAGAGTGATGGTAACAACCAGTGGATCGATGTTTTTCCGTTGAACCAAAATAGCCCTAATGGATCGACGTGAATGTATAGTAATAAGTGATGCAACAAGTGTACAACCTCTTTGCCGTAGCCGTGTCGACCTCAGCATCATTGGGTTGGTCGCTGAAGCAGTTGAGGCAGAGGTGGCTGTCGGAGGTGTGGAGGAAGATCTGAGGAATCTGTAGACGGCGTCCAGGGCACTGCTCTGTTGTGATGGATCATTCTGTCGTTGGAGCAGCTCCGGTGAGCCGTAAGACGTCAAGGCTGAAGCAGCACAAGACAGACATCGTCAATCTCAAGTGGGATTCTAATAGCATCTCCAATAGATGATGTAAAATGGATGTAAAATTAACATCACCAAAAACCACCTGACTACAACAGATGAGGTAAAAACTGTTGACTCTGAACTTAACTGTCGAAACTGGAAATTTACTGTGGAATCTGAATGCTACTGTCGAAACTGAACGCAATGGTAGCAGAGAGGCACTTGACATGTAGTTTAGGGAGGGCCTGTAGTTCATCTTCAACCTGCACCACCCTGAGCCGCCAGCCACCACCGGCCGAACCGTCGGCCCCAGCGCCGCCTCGCCGCCCCGAAACAACTCGCCACCATTGCCCCGGCCAGCCCTCTAGGCCCCCCGCCCCTACCCTGAACGCTAAGATAGATAGTGGGGTACCTCTCCGGCGAGCCCCCGTCCCCGCTGCGGGTGGTTCTTCCTTAACTCCGGCGAGCCCCCCAACCCCTGAAAATTGACTGACCCAAAAGTCGATTCAGTCGACTGAAGTGTGGCTTAATCGGAGCAGAGCAGCAACACGAGCGAGGGGGAGAGCAGCAGCAGCTGGGCGAGCGAGCGAGCGAGAGCCGGAGCAGCAGCAGCAGATCCGGGTGGTATGGCCGCCGCCGCCGAAGGGGCCTCACACTGGGGGAGAGCCGCCGTGGAGATGTTGCCTGCGGCGCCGGCTTCAAGGTAGCCGCTCCATCGGGGTGCGGGATGGAGCACCGTCGGCGCTGGGAGGTCGAGTTAAGGAGAAGGTGTGATGCGATGAGTGTACAACCTCTTTGGTGGCGCCGAGTAGGCCTCGGTTTTGTTCGAGGAGTCGGTGAGGATGTTGCGGTTCCGGTGGAGCAAGTTAAGGCGGCGCTGTGGGGATGGAGCAGCCGCGATAGATGAGGCGATCGTCGGAGCAGCTCCTTGGAGGTGGAGGACGGGGCGGCTGAACCGGAGGGACGACAAGATGGATGACGGATCCTCATCCGGGGAGGTGGACGAGGGACGTCGAGCTGTTGCGGTGGACGATGTCGTCGGGGAAGAGGCTCCGGCTGGGCAGCGGTGACGTGGCGGACGAAGGAGGGTGGGGTTTCGCGGCTGGAGCGGAGAGGTTATGGCGGCCTGGGATTTCGAATGGCGAAAAGGGGGCGATGGGAGGGGGTGAAGCATGACTTAGGAACGCGCTTGTCCAAAATGTAGGGTGTGTTACAAAAGTACCCCCCACCGATTTGAACTAGCGGCCCTTTCGGCTCAGGGTTAGAAGGGGGATTTCGCGTGTCGGGATTTGGCAGCTGGAGGGAGTTTTCGCGCGCGTTGTAATTTCGGGATAGCAAGGCGCGGGTTGTGAAGGCGCCAGTTTTGGGAGCACGATATCTGAATTTTCGGGATATAACAAGACGCGGGTTGAATTTTAGGGACAAGCCTAACGTGTAGTAATATTGTACTTGTACGTACCAAATCAATTCGCACTTCCCTCAACCAAAAAGAAAACGAAAAAAATAAAACTATTCACACCACACAAAGAGAGAGTCTTGCCCCGTTTTACTATACAAATGCTATTCAAAGCTACTCCCTCCTTCCATCTATATAGGGCCTAATGCGTTTTTCGATGCTAACTTTGACCAAATATTAGAGCAATGATATATGACATGCAACTTACACAAAGCACACCGTTAAATTCGTCTGTGAAAGGTTCTTTCAATGATATAATTTTCACGTTGTGCATGTCATGTACTATTAATCTTGTCAATAGTCAAAGGCGGTCTTAAAAATCTCATTACGCCCTATATAGATGGAAGGAGGGAGTATGAATCCATGTTATGTCCGATTAATTTTTTCGCTTGCTGTATAATGCATGTAACCTACTCATACCAACATTTTAGTGCATTCCAAATGTCTATACTACCGCTGCAATTCGAACTAAATTTGAATTCGTTTCTCTATTTCAATAAGAATCTACAATCATGATTGTTGCCAACTTCAACCATCATAGTTTCCTTGCTATCCGCCAGATATAAATCAGACGGCCTATAATGCAGGATGGCAGGCACACCATCATCAACAACTCCGTTTTTTATAAGAGTAGAGATAAAATATATTAAATGTAGTATACCATGTTCATAACCACACCATGTGTATCACCGTTATATATATTCACACATCCGTCGGTTTGAAACACTATGATAAATTCTTCAAATATCTGAATTCGCTTTTTATAATGAAGTATATATGATCTCTATTCGTCTTTTACACCCACACAACCCTCTTATCTTTGTAGCTAGCGCTAACTTTCTCTTGTGCATGCACACGCCCGCATCCCTCTCACCCTCCCTCAGCATTCTCTAGCTCCATCGCGCAAATTCGTCTTTTCACTTTAGGTCGTTCACCCACGGTGTGTGTAGGCCCCCAGCTCCTTCTTTACGGCACACATCGATCGATATGCCTCTCTAGCCAGGTGTGCCTAGCACAAACACAAGCTTCCCCTCTTCTCTTGTCACCGTCCATGCCTCACTCCCACCACTCTTTTCATCGTTCTCGTACTCGCACACTCCTCCCCCTCGATATAGTATGCCTCTCGTACCACCTCCTACATGCATCCCTCTCTCTCTATCCTTCTCCTCGTGCCTCATTTGCTTCTAACACACACATGCATGTATACCGATCGATCTCCCAACATATACCTAGATCGACTTTAACTACCCCCCATCGATCGACGTACCTCACAAGTTATGTCTCTCCTTTCTCTTACAAAGGGCGATTGATCTTCCTATGTAGTTACGTCTGCTTACCACAGCCACATCGTCCCCCCTCATCATTCGTGCATGCCTCCTGACCCGTCTCTCACACGCACGTGCACAGACAACAAGCAGCCATCTCCTCTCTTATTGATATTGCGGGCGTGCCCTCCGTTTGTCTAGCAAGCCTATCCCACCATTTGTTAGAAGCAATTCCACTACCACCCCCTCCAACACTCTAGCCCTATCTCTCTCCCAACCTTATTCATCTCCTGCACATATGCATGGATGCCGATCGATCTCCCTTAATACATGAGGCAGATCGATCTCCTTAATACATGAGGTAGGCCTCTCTCCTCCTCCACACATATACCAGCCATTGTACCTCTATAGTTAATTGGGCCTCCCTCTTCCCCCACCACACACCGATAGTCGAGCGCTGCAGGTAGGTATCCATGCCACAGAGACAAACTGCACATGTCCCATCTCACGTTCCAGTAGGCCAACCACTCTATATCTTTGACGTGGGCACACACAAATTCGATGGCACTCTTTATCGATCGTGCGCGCGCACACACACACACATCATCCCTCTCTTCGATTCTATGGACACCTCAAGCCGATGATACCTCCACTCTCTTCTCGTGGATCGCCCCCTCTATATATATGTTATATCCAGGACTCTATTTCACACACATTGCATATGTTAAATTTTTTGATTGACCCCCCCCACAAAAAAAACTCTCAAGAACCCACACACTATATCTCTCTAGGTTTGTATCTCTCTCACACAACCCCACGTAGGTGGTGTACGTATACAAGAAGAGAATAGGTGCACCGTGCACGTACTCATGCTTCGTGCCCAGCCACACCCGCGCGGGTACACGGTGGAGCTCATTTCTTTACGAAATGGCAGCCCACGTGCTAATTTGAACGTCTGTAGCGGTTGTTTACCTAGGGAGGTCGTGTACCACGCGTGCACGAAACAAAGTTCGACTTGACGCGTTGCCGTGTTATTTTTAAATAAAGTTATAGTGCTCAATGGCACGTACACAGAATATAAAACGATTTTTATGGAGGAAAAGGTAGTCCGCTCTTCAGAGTATCTCACACAAGGCTCCGGTGGCCTCTCTCTCTCTCTCACCGTTGGTCACTGATCCGGCCGCATCCCGTCCGCCGGGGGAAAGGGAGTGCGGTGGCCTCTCTCTCTCACCGTTGGTCACTGATCCGGCCGCATCCTGTCCGCCGGGGGAAAGGGAGTGCGGTGGCCTCTCTCTCTCTCACTGTTGGTCACTGATCCGGTCGCATCCCGTCCGCCGGTGGAAAGGGAGGAAGTGCATCGTTTCTCCGTTCAACGGCGCCGAGGCAGCACGTCCCGATCTGCGGTACATGTCGTTCTCTCTGACCAAGCTCCGGCGCGGCAGGGCCTACGCCACCTGCTCGCAGATTCCGCCTGCCGCCGCTCACCTAGTTACATCCCGACGACCTCCAGGTATCCCCTCCGGCCTTGCTCCACTGCCCGTTTTCCCACGTCGCTGCATGTGGATCTTCCATAGTTCTTTGCCCAAAATGTAGCTCGTCCGGCGTACTTTCCATATTGCATTCTCGTCCTCACACAGTTTTAGACAAACACAACCGTGTTGTTATCTTCCCTTAGGACAAGGAATATGCTTCTTTTTGTCGTCGCATGTGTCATCAACTGTTATTGGCCAGTAATTGTTTCCTTTCTACCTCTTTTTTGCAAACAGGGCTATCCATTTCACGTCGTTGCTATTGCGACCTTTTGGTGAACTGCACAAATCACTTTTTTCTTAAGAGTGTTTTGTGCAGTTGTACTAAAATGTCACACGGGCAACGTCTCTACATTTCAGTGCGACTGCACAAAGGGAGATTGGTTTTGCTCTATCCTCCTCATCCAACTCTGAGCCTAACCTTCTCCAACTAGTTAGTCTTAAGAGAGACCGCAAAGGTGAGCAGCTTCTATTTGTGTGTTTATTGTTTCATCAGCAGTCCTCTATTATCGTAATCACACTTGATATCTTTGGAACAGGGACGCTCAGCTCTATTTTAGTGGAACTGCACAAAATGATCAGAATGTTGCATGCTCCAGACAGGTACTTTTTCCCAACATGCCTTGTTGATTTAGACAGAGCTGGGGGGACGTTGCTGCCAATGAAAGCATGGATCAATTTTAATTTAACACCTTCTCACAACTTTGTCTTCAGTTGTGATGTAATTATTAGCTCTGATCTGCTAATAATTGACATGCATTAGCAAGGAAGTTAGTTTTTTATTGTTTCCGAAAGAGCATCGATGGCAAGACACGCGAAACAAAAGCTGAAAGCTCACACCATTGTACAATTTCATGTCGCTGGAAAATTATTTGTATAGTACGTCAATTATGTAAACAAATGATGGAACCTTGATAGCATTGCCAGAAGCCTCTTCATCATCCGGGTCCATGTGCCATGCACGAAATTATACTCCTTCATTCCTAAATATTTGTCTTTTTACAAATTTTAAACGGGCATATTTTAGAGTGTAGATTCACTCATTTTTCTTCGTATGTGTACTCCCTCCGTTCCTAAATATTCTATTCGTCTTAACAAAGATTTCAACATATTTTAGAAATACAAATACTCCGGAGTATATTTAAGAACCGAGGGGGTAGTGCACAACCGCATGGGAGACTCGGCCTGGTCGTTGCGCCGCATTAATAGTGAGTAATGAGAAGTCAAATCATAAGCCCCACCTTTCCCACTGTAAGTTTCTCTGAAGAAGCAACCATCAATACGCTCTTCTTTGAATCCGCTCATACTACTCCATACGTCACTGTTTATACAGCGCGCTTCAGAAAGAAGAAAAAAATCTGTGGGACCAAGGCGACTAGCGATCGGCCTGAAAAATAGCATTGGTAGTTATAGCATGGCGTCTATTACTAGAAGGAATAATGCATAGACACATGCATGCAGTGCTTCCACCCCGGGTACACACATGCATGCACTCCGTAGTAGTACAATACATGGAGAGAAAATTGTGGACTTGATTGCGGTTACCACGCCCTAATTAATTGAGCATTAAACCAAACGCGTCTAAAGTCTCTCTGGTGGTGGAAATGCATTGAGAGAAATGCATCATAATGAAGCGCGCCCTGTAAACTGTGACGGAGGGTGGAGTAGTATGAAGGTGCAAAACCAAGTACGCATACTAGTACTGGGCTTGGCTCTTCGCCCCTTCGTGAAGTCAAACAATGATGGTACTCCGCATGTTGGGTACTACAGTGTATGCCTCTGACAATCTGACACCGAATGGACTGATGCATGTCCACCGAGGGTAGGTTGCATTAGTCAAAAGGCGTAAGTGAGCTTCACCTTGTCCTGCAAGCTTCTCCTCGTTCTACGAGTTGACGGGACACACCAAAAAGTAGTGCTAGTCCATACTCCCTCCTTTCCGGTTAATATGGCTTAATCTTTTTGCGGGTAAATGAGAGAGCTTTATTCATATATAAGCATTCTTAGGACGATCAGCCAAGACACTGGTCACTAGGAAGCCAAAAAAAGAAGTAGGGAGCGAGGTGTTTCATCAAGCCAGCTCTCGGCCACATTCAAAGTGCAGCAAGCACGGTTCGCACGAAGATGTGCCGCAAGGTTTGCTGACCTGTTTACATGCTGAATAACAAAAAAAGAGGAAATATTACTGAGCGCTACTATTTGTAACAGGATATGAGCCAGAATTAAGCGAGAATTGTGGCGAGTGTTCCATGCAATCAACTTCCATTATCACATGCGAGAACCCTCGAAGAGAACCAAATGTGTTGAAGATTGCTTTATCACATTTTAAAATTATAATAAGAGTGCAGACGCTCCTCCATCCGGTTCCTAGTATAGTGTAGTATGCTTCTGGCAATCTGACACCGAATTAACTGTTGCACGTCCACCGCCTGAGCGAGAGCTTGCATTAGTTAAAAGTTTCTCCTTGTCCTGCGAGCCACCGCGCGCAAGCTTCTCCCGTCCTGCAACCTTCTCCTCATTCGGCAAGTTGACAGGACACAGCAAAGTAATGCTAGTCCATGCTGCCTCCTCTCCGGTTAACATGGCTTAATTTCAAACGAGATAAATACACTGTCTGTCACTGTATATTTGTAAAAATACGGTCAGTGGACTTCATAATACGCTCATTGCGTTCAATATATATATTTTCCGGTGTTCATACGGTCACTAGCTCACCCTGACTAAGTATGTGTGTGCATGCATGTGTAGGTTGAGCACTTGAGCGTCACCGTGTGTGTTCCGTCGTGTGCTCGGACATGCATGCATTAGGGCATCGCGCGTGTTTTTGCGTCCATGTGTACGTGTGACTGCTGCATACACGTAGGGGGAGTATGTGTAGGGGGCACTAAGGAGCAGTCAAATCACACAGTAAGTTAGTCGGAAGAAGCAGCCATCATTTCACTCTTGAATGACACGTACGCAATATAAAATGGTTGATATGGAGAGAAAAAGAAAACTTCTATATATACACTAGCAGGGTGCGTGTGAGAGATGGGTCAGGAGGTGCATGACACGTGGCCCCACGGGGTGGCTGGCCCACCTATCATACAGCCAAAGGCAGGTGCAGTAGAGGGTCGAGGAGTAGTACGAAATCCTACGCACCTACGCACGCTAACCAAGGGCTGAGTGATCACTCGAATCGCAAGATCAGTTGACTAGAAGCTACGCTAGACCCATGGAGGTGATGAGCGCGAGCATCAGCCGGTTGTGCTAGATGGTCCACGACGCCGGCCTGCGGCCCGGCAGGTAGTATTACTTGAGGCCGCCAGGGCGAGGGGCCGCTTGGACGACAGCTTCGCATCCTTGTTCGACGAGGTCCTCGTCGGTTTCCTCGACAAGTTCACCGTCGTCAAGAAGCTTGCAGACGACTTTGACGTAAGCCTCCAGCGGACGCGCCCAGGCTCTGCGATGCCCGCCACCCTCAACGGCCACTATGGTAACAACCTCTTCGACGCACTGGTGGCCCTGCGACTGCCCGCCGTCGCGCCGAAGAATGTCCACCTCAAGGTTGCGCTCGCCGCGCAGCGCCTGGCGTAGCAAGACACCATCGACATAATCACCCACGTCTACGCGCAAATCGTCCACAAGGACTAGTACATGCAAGAGGAGGACGATAGGACGCTGGCCTTCTTGGAGAGCAGGGCAACCTTGGATGGCACTGTTCAGAAGCACGTTGAGCTCGCCGCCAACGCCGCTGCTCCTCACACGTTGGTTGGTGACCCGGCGCACTAGGGCGTGAGGATGTCGTTGAACGTTGATGGATTCGTATGTATTTTTATCCTTCCATCAAATCCATGTAGCAGTATATGATACTACAGTAATTATCTTACCTTTCGCATCAACTTCATAATTTTCGTACGTACTCCATGCATGAACGGCGCCAGAACCAAACTTCTCATTACTCTAGGCAAAATCGTTATTTTCTATCTATCGGTCGCGCCATGGAGCAGAACCAAATTTTACAAGTTACGAGTTCAAAAGGAAAAGCCTGCCGTGTTCGCGTCGCACCCCCACACGGTTGGTCCGGCACGCCACTCAAGCGGGAATGCATGCGGTGTTGCATTTTCACTTACAAGTGGGACCGCAGTTGAGCAAACCGACTATCGGCAAACCCCCACCCCGCCCACCGCGCGATATCTGAGAAAAGAGGACAGGAGGGAGAAGAGATGGTTGTAGCATGGACTCCAAGAAAATTGGTGTCGGATGGGACTCGTGTGGGTGGCATGTGCCGTACTGCTAGACGTGAATGCTAGTTATGGCCCATGCCACCCCACTATATCGAGCCTATATCGAGGTACGTAGAACAAATTTCCTGCAGTCCGTGCTCAGCCCTCCTCTATCTCTCTTCTCAGCCAGCGGACACGCGGAGCCCATCGTCTGTTTGCTCACATGCGGCCCCACATGTTAGTGAAAACACAAGAGGACCCACTGAACCTGCACATCTTTCACCTCGACGTGCTGGTGATGAAAAACAAATCCAATAAAGATCTTCGGTGGCCGCTTTTGGAGTTACTCAAGAGTAGTAAGATTCTATTTACAGTTTAACCCAAGATGCACATCTCGTGGCTTCAACTACCACTCTATTTTCTTTATGACACGACCTGGATGTTGGATGTCCCACGTGTCGGCAAAAGGAGGAAGAACCCGACCAAATCTTCGGTTCTGCTCTCGGATTGGACTAGTTGTGCTAACTTAAAAATTTTATTGTGTACTCCCTCCGTTCCAAAATACTTGACTTCCATATGTCCAAAAATGGATGTATCTATATACTAAGACATGTCTAGATACATATATATTTTGACAAATAGAAGGCATGTAGTACTGTGCACCGGAGGGAGTAGAATGGATGCAAGTTTTTGTATTGGGAAGAAGAGTACATCCATATATTGATAGAGCACAATTTAGTAGATGTTCTACCACTTTTAGCTAGTATAGAATAGAGGCTAGACATGAGACTAGATGCGAGGAAGCAACGTCTAGTTCTTTACACTCGAAGAAGAAAGAAGCACGCAAGATCGAGCCTCCGCAGATCAACAATGAATGCATTGAGAAGGCACTAATCCAACTTACTACAGGAGTAGTCAAAATTATCGTTGGAGTTCGTGCAAAACGGAGGTCCGTTAGGGGTCGTGCGTTGGAGTTAGCCTTACAAGTGGGACCGCAGTTAAGGAAACCGACTATTAGCAAACCCCCACCTCGCCCGCCGCGCGATGGCTGAAGTTAGAGAAACGACGAGGTTGAAGAGATTGCTCTCGCACGGACTCCAAGAAATAATATGGTGTCAGATGGATGTCGTGGTGGTGGCGTGTGCCATACTCCTGGACGTGAATGCTTGTTCTGGCCCATGCCACCCTACTACTCCTACTATATACTATACTACTAGTATATCGAGGATTCGAGGTGCTGGTTACGTACAACGAACACATTAACATATGGCTATAGTAAAAACACCCACCCGACGCGCGAAGCATGTGAAGCTAGTACAAATAGTGTACTACTATTGTTGATTGGCCTCATCCGATAACCTGTTGCAATGCACGTACAATTATGTATTCGGAAAATATTTTTTTGCCTCGTCGCACCACTCATTCAGAGAAGCGACTCAAAAGCCATTCATAAATTTAGTAAGTTTATCACAGGCATATCATTTTATTACATAGTACAACAAGTCATCAACCCACATCGACAACGAGGATACATTATAAATACTAAAGTTTTCACCACACAACAAATAACAAGCCATGAAATGAACTTCAACTCAACCATTCCGCAGCGTTGGAAACGCTTGCTTTGAACCACAAGTGATTCTCTGGGACGGGCCATCAGTTGTCGATCTAGAGACCAACGCAGGACTGATCATCCAGGCTGAAGCGGCCTACTATATCAATACCAGGGTAGGGAACCACCCAAATGCCCGAGGTATAGACACAGTTGCCTCTCATAAATGTGTCAACAACAGTTGGATCGCCTTTCACCATCATCGGATAGTTTTGTCCAAGGAAGAGCGAGTTTTCTCCAAGACTATCAATTCTATGCCAGGGAGAAGGAGTTGGCGCTAGCACCCTAGTATCCATCCCGAATACCATGCAACGGGTATTAGAATAGGTCCAGAGAGTGCGACCATGGGAGACTACACCTGCTTCCTTAGCAGTAACATCGTTAGTGGGTTGTATACACACAAGAAGAGGTGATCCATCGGAATTAGTTGCCAGGCGCCACAGAGTATATCGGCGTTGCTCGTCCTCATGCTCATGATCATCACCATCGTCATCTCCCCCTTGGTTATAAAAATCTTCAAGTATAGGTGGTGGGATGTTCACAGGACCTTGGAAACACAAGAAGAAGGTTAATTAGTAAAGGGAAACTTGCTAACCCGCATGCATGTGGATGAAACAATTATAATTACGGTGGAAGACAAACGTACTGAAACAACGAGGATGCCATGCAAAAACAGTGCCACGGGTGGTGGCAGAAAACACAAGGCACTCGTATTCAATTGCATCACAGTACTCATCCGTGTACAGAAACTGATTTTTGAGCAATATCCATCGAGTGAAACCATCAAGGATGGCAACAAGCTTGTCGAAGATAGCAACAACATCATAGTTTTTGTAATTCCAAGAGCAGTTGGGAACTCGACAAATTGCTATCTTCCATAGACGACAGTCACCATGATCATATTTGAACGTGCGTACATTACCGGTGTGCTCAACCTCTGGGCAGTGTGCTGAGATTTTTGGAAGTGGAACCCGGTGACGAGTGTACACATTCACAAGTTCCCACTCATAGTTGGACCCAATGTAAACAACTCAATCTCCATTTGCGCCCGCCCAAGCCTTGCCCTCAAGCGATGGCATCTTAACATCACACGAATCATTATCAAGCGGCATCAACTTGCACAGGGCGAGGCCTCCGTCGTGCCGGCGCCAGTCATCAGGGTCACGGCGAAGAAGATAGGGGAGATCAAACCGCTCCTTGACCCTTGGGTTCCTTGCAATGATGTTATTAGTTGAGTCGAGAATGGGCTAGAACGAACCTGCCATGCTAGCCGAGGTGATGACGTCGCACCGATCAATGAGTTCCTCCACCATGTCATCTTTCAGATCGGGGCAAGAATAACGAGGTCGTTTTCGGCCTATTCCCTCCATGGAGAAGACGATCGAACAATGGCAGAAGAAAGGGTGAAGGGCTAAAGGAAAATGGAGGAGGGAGAGGAAGAGCGTGCGACAGCAGTTCCAAATTGAGAGGGAAAGGCGAAGAGTCGATGGATGGTTGCGAGTTTGCCACGTTTACGAAGAGGCGCCCTGGCCTACACGTCCGTTCGGAAATACTCCTACTACTCGCCGTCGTCTCACTGATATGTTGGAATGGGACCACATGTCAACAAAACATGGTGTGTAATTTCTCGTGCAAAATGCGATCTGGCCGCGTTGGCCCGAGGTGCTGCATTAGTTATCGACCTTTATTTTTTTAATGGCGTGCTGAAAGTGCAACTATCCCTAGGTGGTTTTGGTAATTCATAACAACATATAGCTCATTGAGCTAATGCTATTCCAAGATGACTATTTCAGGAAAGCTCAATGATTGGCATGGCATGGATGTGAAAGTGGAACCCTCAAAATGCTAAGGACAAAGGATTGGCTCAAGCTCAAAAGCTCAAGACTCTTCATTTTATATTTTAGTGATCCAAGATCACATTGAGTCTTTAGGAAAAGCCAATACTATCAAGGAGGGATGAGGTGTTGCTTAATGAGCCTCTTGCTTCATGTGCTTAGTGATATGCTCCAAAACCCTCAACTACTTTCCCATATCCACATATGACCTAAACCCTAAGCCAAACTCGGTCCTACCGATTCTTTCTATCCGGCGCCACCGAGTTTCACTTGTCATAAGCCACTGCCAAACCCTAGCAATTCGGTTCTACCGATAGGGATCTCGGTCTCACCGAGATGGGATTGCAAACTCTCTGTTTCCCTTTCATAACTTTTCGGTCTCACCGAAAGAGCGAATCGGTCCCACCGAGATTGCAATGTAAACTCTTTGTTTCCCTTTTGTAACTTTTCGGTCCCACCGAAAGAGCAAATCGGTCCCACCGAGTTTACCTGACCAACTCTCTGGTTAGCTTATTACCAAACTCGGTCTCACCGAGCTTGTGTAATCGGTCTCACCGAGATTACGTTATGCCCAAACCCTAACCATATCGGTCCTAACGAGTTGCATGTCAGTCCCACCAAAAATCTCTAACGGTCACTAGGTTTACCTTTTCGGTCCGACCGAGTTTGTTGATTCGGTCCCACCGAGATTGGAAAACTGTGTGTAACGGTTGGATTTTGTGTGGAGGCTATATATACCCCTCCACCTCCTCTTCATTCGTGGAGAGAGCCATCAGAACACATACACAATTCCAATTCATATGTTCTGAGAGAGAACCACCTACTCATGTGTTGAGACCAAGATATTCCATTCCTACCATATGAATCTTGATCTCTAGCCTTCCCCAAGTTGATTTCCACTCAAGTCTTCTTTCCACAAAATCCAAATCCTATGAGAGAGAGTTGAGTGTTGGGGAGACTATCATTTGAAGCACAAGAGCAAGGAGTTCATCATAAACACACCATTCGTTACTTCTTGGAGAGTGGTGTCTCCTAGATTGGCTAGGTGTCACTTGGGAGCCTCCGACAAGATTGTGGAGTTGAACCAAGGAGTTTGTAAGGGCAAGGAGATCGCCTACTTCGTGAAGATCTACCGCTAGTGAGGCAAGTCCTTCGTGGGCGATGGCCATGGTGGGATAGACAAGGTTGCTTCTTCGTGGACCCTTCGTGGGTGGTTGCTTCTTCGTGGACCCTTCGTGGGTGGAGCCCTCCATGGACTCGCGCAACCGTTACCCTTCGTGGGTTGAAGTCTCCATCAACGTGGATGTAGGATAGCACCACCTATCCGAACCACGGGAAAAACATCCGTGTCTCCAATTGCGTTTGAATTCTCCAAACCCTTCCCTTTACATTCTTGCAAGTTGCATGCTTTACTTTCCGCTGCCAATATACTCTTTGCATGCTTGCTTGAATTGTGTGATGATTGCTTGACTTGTCCTACAATAGCTAAAATCTGCCAAGAACTAAAATTGGGAAAAGGTTAAGTTTTTATTTGGTCAAGTAGTCTAATCACCCCTCCTCTAGACATACTTTCGATCCTACAAGTGGTATCAGAGCTTTGGTCTCCATTTGCTTTGATCTCCATAGCTTTTGGTGGTCATAGCCTTGGTTTCACAACCTAGGAGAGTATGGCGTCTAGCGAGGGAAATTATCACCGTAGAGGTCCTTACTTTGATGGTACTAATTTTGCTAGTTGGAAGCATAAAATGAAAATGCATATTCTTGGACATAACCCCGCCGTTTGGGCTATTGTGTGTGTTGGTTTGCAAGGTGACTTGTTTGATGGGAAAGAACCAAACCGTGAAGCTACCGCGGATGAGTTGAAGATGTTGCAATACAATGCTCAAGCTTGTGATATTCTCTTCAACGGATTGTGCCCCGAAGAATTCAACAAAATCAGCCGTCTTGAGAATGCAAAGGAAATTTGGGACACTTTGATTGATATGCACGAAGGTACCGACTCCGTCAAGGAATCCAAGTTGGATGTGCTTCAAAGTCAACTTGACAAGTTCAAAATGAAGGATGGTGAAGGTGTCGCTGAAATGTACTCTAGGCCTGCTCTCATCACAAATGAGATTGCCGGCTTAGGAAGTGAAGAGATGACCGATAGATTCATCATCAAGAAGATTCTAAGAGCCTTGGATGGAAAACATGATACCGTGTGCACATTGATCCAAATGATGCCCAATTACAAAGATCTCAAGCCAACGGAGGTGATTGGAAGAATTGTTGCTCGTGAGATGTCACTTAAGGATAAAGAGGAACTTCACAACAAATCAAGTGGTGCCTACAAAGCCTCATGTGAAGCCCCTACATCATCAAGTGAGAAACAAAACTTCAATGAAGAATTGAGCTTAATGGTGAAGAACTTCAACAAGTTCTACAAGAGTAGAAGCAAAGATAGAAGCTTCAAGTCAAGGTCCTACAATGACAAGACCCGGACACTATTCCAATGAGTGTACGGCTCCCTACAAGAGAAGAGAAGATTCTCCAAAAAGAAGAAGCAAAGAATCACCACCAAGAGAGAGAAGGAGTAGAGATGATCGTTATGAAGAAGATACTCACGGAGAAGCAAGGATTCGGAAAGGAAGGAAAAATCATCAAGGAGATACACAAAACGAAGACATCAAGCTCATGTTGGTGAATGGGTATCCGGCTCCGACTCCGACAGCCACTCCGAGAGAAGTTATCACTCCGACTCCGAAGATACTCAAGATGAAGGTGTTGCCGGTCTAGCACTTGTGTCAACCAACTCCTACGACATATTTGACTCACCAATTGAAGGAATTGGAAGATGCTTCATGGCCAAAGGTCCTAAGGTAACACACCCCGAGTATGTTGATTTCAATAGTGATGAAGATGACTTGTTAGGTGATGATTTGCTTGTTGACAACTCTAGTGATGAATACTATGATGAAACGTCAATTAATCATGCTAATCAAGATAAAACGAATGACAATGATAAGGAGAAGATTGAGGCTCTAACTAAAGAACTAAACACTCTTAAGTTAGCTCGTGAAACTATCTTCGAAGATCATCGACAACTTTTAAGAGCTCATGAGAAATTACGCTTTGAAAAGCTCAATCTTGAGCAAGAGCATGAGTTCTTAAAAGCAATCAATGATGATCTCTGCAAGAAAAGTTCTTCTTACATTGCCAAGCGTTTACTCTTATCCACTTACATGCCTCAAGTCAAGTCTAGTAACAAGAACAAGAAAGATTCTGCCTCTAGCAGTAACAATGATCATGCTAAATCCAATATTGTTGCTTCTAGTAGTTCTCTTGATTCCACTAATGATTCTCTTAGCCAAGTTACACTTGAGCAAGAAAATAGCTTATTGAAGGGAATTATAGAGAAAGGAGTGTACAAAAGCCTTGCCGGGAGTAAGCAATTCGAGGAAATTGTGCGCAAGCAAGGAATGCACCGGAAGAATCAAGGTGTTGGTTTTGAACGAAAGTTCAATGCCAATGGAGTTGAGTGGGAAGAAGATCAATACCCCAAGACAAAGTTTGTTCCTCAACAAGAGAAGTATGATACTTCTTTCAAGGGGACACAAGCTCAAGATGATCTTCCACCACAAGACTACAAGCAAAAAGGCAAGGACAAGCTTCAAGAGGAAATTGATGCATTTGAAGAAGCTCCTAAGACCTTAGTCAAGTGGATTCCCAAGACTACTTCAAGTTCCACTTCATCAAGTACGACTACAACTCCAAGGATTCCCATCAAGATGGTGTGGATCCAAAAGAATAAGAACTAGAGAGTTCTTGAGGGTGACTCCGCCAACATACTTCACTCTTATCATTTTGGCAAGAACAAGTGCAATCAACTTCCACATCTTGCACCAGTTCAAGGAGTCACAAACCCTCTTGTTGGTAAGACAAGGGACAAGGTAACCTAAAAGTTTTCATGGACATCATCTTGTGTGTGCATCACTCTATGTCTATGGATATCCTTGTTTGCTCCTTGTGGGACTAACCCATGTAGGTATTGAAAGTGCAATTCACTCAAATGGATAGCTCCAAGTGATCTACATCAACATTGAGCATCCACATCTTCAACATCTACATGAAGTCATCATTGACAAAAACCCGAGGTTAGTTCATCCCTCTAAGGGGGGATATCACATCTAGGGGGAGCTTTACTCTAAGACTTGAGCTAAAGCAACTCTAAAGATGTGAACACAACAATGCTTTATGTAAAAGTGGTAACCCCACTTGAGCTTAAACGATGAGTATGACCTATGATCAAGTGTTCTAACTTGACTCCTAAGTCAATATACTCATATATAGATGACCTTGTCATCGCAAATTGCTTGATAGATGCTAGAATTGGTTGTGCATGCCTTGTCACATATTTCATTTGCCATCTTATTGTGTGAGCATGCTGGTTGCATATTTTACTCATTCGAGGACATCCACTTGTTGTTTTGATTGTTTGGTTTTATTTCCTTTTGCCAAGTGGATGGACAAGAATGCCTAAGAACCTCCTCTAGCTATCTATGCTTTTCTCGTCTCAAACTCTATTCATGCTACATCACAAAATTTGATCAAGTCAGATTCGAACCACTCTGTGTGAGGAGCGCTCGGAGTCCCCGATTCGTCATAGACTTAAACTTCCAAAACCTCTTTATGATTCTCGGTCTGATCGATACCCTACTTTCGGTCCTACCGAGATCATTAAGTTGATCTAGGTTTTCGATCTCGGTGCAACCGATTTGAACCATTCGGTCACACCAAGTTGCAACAACTGTATACAGTTTTGCATCTCGGTGCCACCGAGTTGTTCCACTCGGTCACACCGACAGGGTCGGGCTATATATATAGTCACGGGCAAAAATTTGGAAATTTCTCCGAACCCCTTCACCCGCGCGATAGCCTGCTCTGCCAAATTGGTCTCCGGATCGTCTCCTCGCCGCCAGCCGCCTCCAGTCGCTGGTCTCCGTCGCCGTCAACGGAAATTCAACCCCTCCATTGCCGCCGTAGCGAGTCTCCGCCGAACTAGGGTATGGACTCGATCTTTGTGCTATTCCCCAATCCGATTCTTAGCACATTGTGATCATCATGATTCTTGCCACGTTTGTTAAACTTCTATCTAGTCAACGAACTCGTACATTAGGTTTAATTCGAAAATTTTAGGGTTAGGTTTCTGCCGAAACCATCTCGGACCCACCGAGTTGAAAAACTCGGTCCCACTGATTTGGCTTATGCCATTGCACAAGTGAGACTCGGTCTGACCGAGAATTACTTATCGGTGTGACCGATTTTGGAACTCTGTGAAACCCTAGCAGTCTCGGTGCCACCGAACTATGACTCGGTCTGACCGAGTTCACTAGTTTAGGTGCCAAAACTGCTTCGGTATCACCGAGTTTAGAAATCGGTAGATCCGAGATGCTTTCAGTGGGAAACTAAAACTAAGTTTTTGAATTATTCTTTTGCAAAAATCTCTGCATTTTGTGATGCTTATCCACTCTATCTCATCTATAACCTACTCACAGGGTCAGCACTCAGAGTTTGCATCATGTCAGACCAAAGTGATAGCCAGAACTTGTCAGAGCAGCAAGTGCAGATGAGTGCGGGCACTAGTCCCTCAAGTTCCTCAGATGATGGCAGCAGGAGCACCCCTAGCAATCTGCCTAAAGCTGCCACAAGACAGAGAAAGAAGAGAACCTCAGACTCAGAAGATGAGGATTATGTGGCAGAAGAGGAAGCAACTTCCAAGAGAGTTGAGCCAGCACAGGGCATAAAACCAGGGATGAAGATCAAAAGACCAGGCAAGCTTAGAGAGGATCATGGAACAAAAGTTCTATGACTTGGATGTCAAAGTGACAGAGATTCAGACTGCAGTGGAGCAGCTCCAGGATGACATGCAGGAGAGGAGAGGCAAGACTACAACTGATGCCTTTGCCAGAGTGCCACGAGGTCTGAGGTCGTCTGCAGTGCCAGTTGCTGACCCCAGAGCCACCACGTCTGCACCAGCTACAGCCTCAGTTCCACCAGCTCCAGCGTCCACTTCAGCCTCCACTCCGACCACGTCTACAGAAGGCTTCGTCCTTGGAGTGCTCCGGACTCCACCACCACCTAAAGATCAAGCCTGAGTGTCGACTTAGCACTATGCATCTTCTAGGAACTTTTTGGTAACTTGTTGCCAAAGGGGGAGAAAATGTATAGATCATAGGCTTCGAGAGAGAGTGTTGCTTTTATTCTCTCTTGTTTTATTTGGTGGTTTTTCGAACTTTGTGTGTTTGATCATAAGCTACACTTAATATTTGCATAATATTATCATCTTATCTATCTTATGTGATCATTCACTATTCTTGGTGATGAGTGCATGTATTTCATTCTTATCATTTTAAGCGCTCCACCAAGATGTATGTGACATGGAAGAGTAACCCATGACTCTAACTCTTTGTGCATTTGCAGTCCAAAGAAAATTTTAAATATGCACAAATTTAGGGGGAGCTCTTACTTGTCACATACTTCTCAATGCGACGATATATTTCATGCTTATTATCATTTGTCGAAGCTTTGATCTATATGTTGTCATCAATTACCAAAAAGGGGGAGATTGAAAGTGCAACTATCCCTAGGTGGTTTTGGTAATTCATAACAACATATAGCTCATTGAGCTAATGCTATTCCAAGATGACTATTTCAGGAAAGCTCAATGATTGGCATGGCATGGATGTGAAAGTGGAACCCTCAAAATGCTAAGGACAAAGGATTGGCTCAAGCTGAAAAGCTCAAGACTCTTCATTTTATATTTTAGTGATCCAAGATCACATTGTGTCTTTAGGAAAAGCCAATACTATCAAGGAGGGATGAGGTGTTGCTTAAGGAGCCTCTTGCTTCATGTGCTTAGTGATATGCTCCAAAACCCTCAACTACTTTCCCATATCCACATATGACCTAAACCCTAAGCCAAACTCGGTCCTACCGATTCTTTCTATCCGGCGCCACCGAGTTTCACTTGTCATAAGCCACTGCCAAACCCTAGCAATTCGGTTCTACCGATAGGGATCTCGGTCTCACCGAGATGGGATTGCAAACTCTCTGTTTCCCTTTCGTAACTTTTCGGTCTCACCGAAAGAGCGAATCGGTCCCACCGACATTGCAATGTAAACTCTTTGTTTCCCTTTTGTAACTTTTCGGTCCCACCGAAAGAGCAAATCGGTCCCACCGAGTTTACCTGACCAACTCTCTGGTTAGCTTATTACCAAACTCGGTCTCACCGAGCTTGTGTAATCGGTCTCACCGAGATTACGTTATGCCCAAACCCTAACCATATCGGTCCTAACGAGTTGCATGTCAGTCCCACCGAAAATCTCTAACGGTCACTAGGTTTACCTTTTCGGTCCGACCGAGTTTGTTGATTCGGTCCCACCGAGATTGGAAAACTGTGTGTAACGGTTGGATTTTGTGTGGAGGCTATATATACCCCTCCACCTCCTCTTCATTCATGGAGAGAGCCATCGGAACACATACACAATTCCAACTCATATGTTCTGAGAGAGAACCACCTACTCATGTGTTGAGACCAAGATATTCCATTCCTACCATATGAATCTTGATCTCTAGCCTTCCCCAAGTTGCTTTCCACTCAAATCTTCTTTCCACAAAATCCAAATCCTATGAGAGAGAGTTGAGTGTTGGGGAGACTATCATTTGAAGCACAAGAGCAAGGAGTTCATCATCAACACACCATTTGTTACTTCTTGGAGAGTGGTGTCTCCTAGATTTGCTAGGTGTCACTTGGGAGCCTCCGACAAGATTGTGGAGTTGAACCAAGGAGTTTGTAAGGGCAAGGAGATCGCCTACTTCGTGAAGATCTACCGCTAGTGAGGCAAGTCCTTCGTGGGCGATGGCCATGGTGGGATAGACAAGGTTGCTTCTTCATGGACCCTTCGTGGGTGGTTGCTTCTTCGTGGACCCTTCGTGGGTGGAGCCCTCCGTGGACTCGCGCAACCATTACCCTTCGTGGGTGGAGCCCTCCGTGGACTCGCGCAACCGTTACCCTTTGTGGGTTGAAGTCTCCATCAACGTGGATGTAGGATAGCACCACCTATCCGAACCACGGGAAAAACATCCGTGTCTCCAATTGCGTTTGAATTCTCCAAACCCTTCCCTTTACATTCTTGCAAGTTGCATGCTTTACTTTCCGCTGCCAATATATTCTTTGCATGCTTGCTTGAATTGTGTGATGATTGCTTGACTTGTCCTACAATAGCTAAAATCTGCCAAGAACTAAAATTGGGAAAAGGTTAAGTTTTTATTTGGTCAAGTAGTCTAATCACCCCCCCTCTAGACATACTTTCGATCCTACACATGCCGATCAGTTTTGAAGCACGACTAACTGGTATTGTACATAGAGAAAATATAAACTACTCTACCACTCCCCCACCTCCAGTACTAGTAGTATAAAAAAGATATATATAGGCTGGAGCTTCAGCGCTTTCTTGCTAAGGGCTGCCCACTTGCTTCTCACACTACCACCCTCTCTCCAGATCGAAAAAAGACGGCCCCTCTCTCCCTCCTCACTGGTGGTCACAGATCTGCCGGGAAAGAGAAGGACGTGCAGTGTTGACGCACTCGTCGTCGGTGAGCGAGGTCACGCACTAACGACAAGGCCGTCCTCTCAGACCTAGCGCCCGCGCAGGATGGCCTCCGTCCCCATGCTCGCTACCATAGTGTGTGCGGGGGACGACGACCACAAGCGAAGCCACTTCCCGCCGACCCTCAGGTATGCTACCTCTTTTCGAACCATAACCTTGTTCTATTGCCCCATCTACTACGTCGTTGCATGTGGATCTTTTTCCACTCCACCATCTTCCCAATTTGCTATCCTCTACTCTGCTGGCCACGCAGACGAAAACCATAATTTGCACTATTAAAGGAAACCCTACTTCATGCAGACTAATTCATGTCTGGGTTGAATAAGGAAAGGAAGGGAGACTGTACTGTCCAAGAGAGTAGGCATCGAACCCGCATCTAGGTTGAAAAGGGGAAAATTAGTAGCTAAGGAACGACTCTCATGTCTCTTGGTTGAAGAAGGGTAGAAAGGCATGACAACGCAATAGAGAATGACCAGCTCGATCGGTTTGTTGTCCTCGCATAGGAAAAGGTGGCTAAAGAGAACAAAAATGGGACCGTAATCCATATATGATGCCTGGATATTTGTTGCTCTGGGCAACCATACCTCCCTGACCACTCTGCGTCCGTGGAGGTACATCGTACTGGTGCCTCCCATGCTCTTATTGCCACTTTTTTTGCCGTTAGTATAACGCCAGCAGTCAAGTCAAGCAATGCTACTGCTAAAGTGATGCCACATTTAACTAATGCCGCTCTCAGTCTAATGCCACCCATAAATTTAAGCAATGCCATTTAATGTTACTGGATTATTTTAGGGTTAGCTGTTGATTGTGGATGTATTAAAGATTTTTCATCTATAAGGCATTCTAATGTTGTTGCACAGCCAGTATACCAACGATGAAACTTGTTACTCCCGTCAGATTTTTGCACTGTTAATGCTTATAGATTACATACCTCACTTTCATGAGATAAGTTAATTTTTTTGTACAGTGTCACCAAAATGCCAAGGCGCTGATGTCATTTTATTTTGGTTAAACTGCACAGACGATTATGAAGACAAGGGGAAAGGTCAAGAATGGGCACCTCCTTCTCCGGCTGTTCTCTTGAGGAGGTCTGTATGTTTGTCTCTAATGCCTGTCGACTACATACCTGACATCATGACGTAATGTTAAGTCATTTCCTTTTGTATAGTGTCACTGAATTGTCAAGGCGGTGATGGCATTTTATTTTAGTAGAACTGCACAAAATATGCTTAAAAGAAGAGGAAAGGTCAGGAATGGCTCACTTTTCCAAAAAAACTATGTATGCCTTCCTCACATCAGCCGCTGTTGCTTTATTTATTCCTTCAAACAGGTGGTTAGAAACAGTCTTGCTACCTTTTCCCATTAAGAAATTGGAATGCTTATATTTGTGAGTCTATGCTTCAACTAGTGCCACTTTTAGAGTAATCACACTTTCAATATCTATGCAAACAGGGATGCTCGATTTTAGTGGAACTGCACAAAAAGTCCAACTGGTTCAACATTAGGAGCATGTTTTTTTCCCAACCTTTATATCCAATTGGTGGCACTATGAGTTGTTCATTATGAAGGTACATGGTTTGCTACTATCTTGCTACTCTTTTTGTACTGTCTTTAAATAGTAATACTAGTGGTTTGCATGTGAATTTATTGGCAGCGTGGACCTACATTGGAGGTGCATGACAGGATTCAATGATTGGATGCTCAATTTTGGTCGTATCGATTTCACCTCTTCCATCACTGCGAACATGGATATCCTTGGTATGATGAAGAATAGGCGCTATATTTCTGCTCTGAACCAGCAAATCAATTCAGTATGAAATTGTCCGAGGCAAAACATAACTGTATCAGATTGTCCAGTGCAGAACATGTCAGATGCTAAGCGGAAGAGACATGTTTAAACCGAAAATACAAGGTGTGGTATATGTTTACTAGCTGCTTGATATTTGTGCAGACAGAGATGTTTGCCTGTTGCTATTTGGAAAACCAACAAAGTGCCCGCAATTTTGGTTGAACTGCACAAGAGAATAGTATAGTCACTGCATGCAGTGCCATTTGAAAATAGACACAGAAAGATTGGATAGTCACTTCATGGACTGCAGAAAAGTAGTATTGTACTATTTATTAGCCAACACTAGGTGCTTCATTGCTTTGGTCTGATTATACAATGGACATCACTTTGCCTAACTTAAAGTTTGTATTCCGAAAATAGTCTCGCAGTGTGATCGAGGGAAGACCAAATCATATTGCAGTGCATGTTCCTCCATCATGTCTGGTTCATTCTCATGGTTCCAGCTGTTGGTGAAACCACTTATGTTTGCAAGAGGAATTGTAGACTTCACAAACAAATTTGTCTTTCAGTCTGTATTGAATGTTGGCCAATAGAAGCATCCATGTTAGTACGAAGAACAGATGTTTTTTCTAGATCTTTGCTTTTGGAGCTACATATTTGTATATGATCTGTGAGTCATTGAGATGCATTAACATGTTGATCTTATGTATGGGAATCGTACTAGTTAGTTTTAGTTGCGACGCAAGATCCGAAGTGGCTGATCTTTGCTTTTGGAGCTACATATTTGTATATGATCTGTGAATCATTGAGATGCCTTAACAGTTACTTATTTCTGTTCGCTCAGTGTTTACAAGTTACTGATCGATCACTAGCTAGCCTAGCAAGTTGACGCGTACACAATCAGGAGATGATTGTATGTGGAGAGGATGACAGCACGGACCCGCCAAGGTCATGGCAGTACGTAAGCAAGTGCCTCCTTATTTCAAGCCAATAGAAAAATGGCTCCTCCTAGTGGATTTCAGACATCTGGGTCCCATGCCATTGTCAACGTAGTCAATAAACGAGAGAATTGCACAACGAGCGGCTGACACCAGGGACCCAGAAGCTCGCCCAGTTATTTTTGTTTTGGGTTAATTTGATAAATGCCACTCCAAATCTGGTGTATCCAAGAAATGCCACTACAATTTCCAAACTTTGAAAAATGCCATTTCATGCCATTTCTAGTGGCATTTTTCGAAGTCTGGAGTGGCGTTTTTCAAAGTTTGCAAACTGCAGTGGCGTATTTCAAAGTTTGCAAAAATTGCAGTGGCATTTTTCAAAGTTTGGAAATTGCAGTGGAATTTTTATGAATCGCCATAATTGGAGTGGCATTTATCTAATTTGTTTTTGAGACGGAAGTAGGGTGTCAACTGGGCTGTGCGGGACACTTTGGCCTGTCTAGACAGCCTTTTCTTTTATGTTTACCACAGACCAGCCCAGTAGTTTTTTTTCTTTCTGAAAATGGCTAGCCTAGTTTTTTTGTGATTTCTCAAGTAAGTCGCTTTATCAGGCCTGTTGGGCTGCAAATCTTTCAAGACGAGGAGAGCTTCATTCGGCTGGCCGAGAAAATGGCCTATCAGTAATGAGAAATGGGCTGTACATCTTTAAAACACATCAAACCGGCAATTATTTTCAAATATCTTTTTTTCATTTCGAGATTTTAAATTGCATTGATTTTTATGCGTGGACAATTTATTGGATTTTATATTGATATACATTTATTTTTAAAATCAATCTGATTGTGACTCGAAATTTCGGGATTAAAAATAGTTCAGACCGCACCGACATATGCAAAATTTCGTATAATTTTTTAACCGTGGCCACAATATGGGTTGTAATGCTAACATAAAGAATATGGGCTCCAAAAAAACCCATAAGAATTAGCAAATGGGCTGTAAATTATTTGAAATAATGGCATATGGGCTGTATGCTGTTTTCCACATATTTGAGGCTTTCCACAGATGGCATGTATACTGTTGGATGTCCATCCAACGGCCATCGTGCTTCTTCAATCTCTACTCTTCCTGCTCCGGCCGCTCAAACAAGCGCCGGCGGGACTGCCTGCTCCCTCCTCCCCGCGGCCGGCTGTGCTGCCGCGCAGGCCTCACCGCCCCACCGTACTCCCATCGCTGGCCTAGCCATCCCTCTACTCACCCACACCTACTGTTATTCTCCGGCGACGGCAGACGAACCAGTAAACTCTCGTACAGTAGTACTCCCCTCCGCGTGGGAAACAAAAACAATGCCCGAGTCTTCCCTGCCTCTGTGTCGTTCCCTTCCTAGGCCTCACCGTCGTCCACCGCCCTGGTGCTCTCGGCGTGGCGTGGTCAGCGTGGTCAACGACCGACATGCATCTGAAGTGGACTGTACGTGGAGAGGCTAACAGCTGGGTCCACAGCCGCACGCAAGGAAATGCCTCCTTATTACGCGCAAAATAATGATTTCCTCCACCTGACATCTGGGACCCACCGAAACGGCCTCTGTATTTCACAAAAAAAACGTTACCGCCGCTGACAGCTCGGACCCACCAGCTATATCTTTACACGCAAGGAAGTGCCTCCTTATTACGCACAAAAAAATGAATACTCCCTCTGCTAGCTAGGACCCAGTATAGTGGGCCTAGTAAGTTGGCAGGGACGAAGGGCTTTGTCAACTTAGTCAATATGCACGATTCTAGCTCGACTGACCGTACGATGTCCATCCAACGGCCATAGTGCTTCTTCAACCTCCGGTCTTCTTGCTCCAGCCGCCCAAACTAGCGCCGGTCGTGTCGCCTGCTCCTGCCTCCCGTGGCCAGCTGTGCTGCCGCGAAGGCCTCACCGCCCTCATACTACTCCCACCGCTGGCCAGGTCATCCCTCCACTCCACTCACCCACACCCCCTGTTATTCTGTGGCGACGGCACCGCAGCCGAACCAGTGAACCCTCGTACTCCTCTCCGCATGGGCATCCACTGCCGCGTCTTCCCCGGCTCCGCGTCGTCCCCTTCCTAGGCCTCGCCGTCATCCACCGCAGTGGTGTTGCCGGCGCGCCGTGGTCAATGTGGTCAACGACCGAATTCCATCGAAAGAATACTGTATGTGGAGAGGCTGACAGCTGGGTCCACGGCAGCCGCAAGGAAGTGCCTCCTTATTACGCAGAAAATAATTATTCCTCCACCTGATAGCAGGGACCCCCCGGACGGGCCACCAGTATTTTGCAAAAAAACTCGTTTCCCCCTGACTGCTGGGACCCACCGGACGGGCCACCGTATTTCGTGAAAAAAATGTTCCCCCCGCTGTCAGCTCGGACCCACGGAAGTGCCTCCTTATTACGCACAAAAAAATGAATACTCCCCCAGCTAGCTGGGACCCACCTTGCTAGGAGGCTGACTTGTGGGCCTACTAAGTTGACGGGGACGGAGGGCTTTGTCAACTTAGTCAATATGCATGATTCTAGCTCCAGTGACCGTACGATGTCCATCCAACGGCCGTAGTTCTTCTTCAACCTCTGGTCTTCTTGCTCCAGCCGCCCAAACCAGTGCCGGTCGTGCCTCGTGCTCCTGCCTCCCGTAGCCGGCTGCGATGCGGCGGAGGCCTCACCGCCCCCTACTACTCCCACCGCTGGCCAGGCCATCCCTCTACTCACCCACACCCCCTGTTATTCTGCGGCGACGGCTGCCTCACACCGCAGCGAACCAGTGAACCCTCGTACTCCTCTACGCGTGGGCATCCACTGCCGCGTCTTCCCCGGCTCCGCATCGTCCCCTTCCTAGGCCTCACCGTCATCCACCGCCCTGGTGCTCTCGGGGCGGCATGGTCAACGTGGTCAAGGAACGACTTCCATCGGACGTGGACTGTACGTGGAGAGGCTGATGGTTGGGTCCACGGCTGCAGCAAGGAAGTGCCTCCTTATTACGTGCAAAATAATTATTCGTCCACCTGACAGAGGGGACCCACCGGACGGGCCACCTTATTTCGCTCCCCTGACTGCTGGGACCCACCAGCTACATCTTCACAGGCAAGGAAGTGCCTGACAGTCGGGACCCACCTGGTCGAAGCGTACGTAGCGTTGTCATTCTGGTCGCGAACGTGTACGTACATATATACTGGTGGATGTAGAGGCGCGCACGTGTCGTAGTAGAGGCGCGCACATGTCGTAGTAGAGGCGCTCACGTAGCATGTACACATACGTACAGCGGCCAGGGTGCAAGAAAGAAAATACGGCTATGTAGGTGTACATACGGGCGGGGTCTTGAACACCTACTCACACATACGTACGGCGAGGGCTTGTGTACATGGCTGGGTCGGAATGGAGAAACAGCGTCGTCGTCGTGTTCATGGGTCGGAACGGAATGTGTGGTCGTGTTCATCAGGAGGGCTTGGACGGAAGAGGCGATGGAAGCGAGGCCTGGCATACCGTACAACGGAGGAAACGGACCTCCTACGGTCGAAACGGGGGTCCTGTTGATCGGGAGGGGTGTGCCGTACCGCAAAACGGAGGAAACAGACCTCCTACGGTCGAAACAGGGGTCCTGTTGATCGGGAGGGGTGTGGCGTACCGCAAAACGGAGGAAACAGACCTCCTACGGTCGAAACGGGGGTCCTGTTCATCGGGAGGGGTGTGGCGTACCGCAAAGCGGGACTCCATGGGATACTGTTCATCTCCACCGTCGACCCCCTCCAGCCTCCACGAGCTACTGTTCATCCACCATCGACCTCCTCCAGCCTCCACGGGCTCCTGTTCATCCAGCCTCCACCGTGCGCTACTCCACCGGCTACTGTTCAACCACCCCTCCACCATCTACTGTTCATCCAGCCCTCCACACCACGGGGTCCTGTTCAACCACCCCTCCACGGGCACCCCTCCACCGTCTACTGTTCATCCTGCCCTCCACACCACGGGGTCCTGTTCATCCACCCCTCCACGGGCACCCCTCCACCGTCTACTATTCATCCAGCCCTCCACCACACCACGGGGTCCTGTTCATCCAGAGGCAATGCCACCGCTCACTGTTCATCCAACCCCCCCCCCCCCCCCCCCCCGCAACGCTCACTGTTCATCCCATCGATCGGCTTCAGTTAGCAGCAGTAGCCAAGGAACCGCTCGATCGGGTTCAGTTAACAGCCATCGATCGATCGCTCGGGTTCAGTAACGCGTAGCCTGCAGTGCAATCGCTCTGGTTCAGTTAGATCCCAACGCCTCGCTCGGGTTCAGTTAGAGCCAACGCCTCGCACACACGCGCATACGTGTACGAGAGAAATGCGCATCGCTCGGCCCCGACCTCCCACCGTAACCGGGAACTCGCCGAAATTTTCCTCGCCCTCGCTTCTACCACGGTTTTTCCCGTCATGGACGGCCCAAAGAATGTCATGCAGCTGCGTCTCCGGCCCACCCAGGACGAAAAGCCCATTTTCTGTCATTATTTTTTGTCATAGAAGTAGGAGCCCACCACATCTATGATGATACCGGCTTTTATCACAATTATCATCATAGAAGTGTCATATGTATGACAGAAAAAAAATTCGTTTGGCCCAAAATGTCACGGATGTGTCTTTTTTTTTGTAGTGACAGGTACCATCGGAGACACCTGTAGAGCACCTTTATAATCACCCAGTTACGTTGTGGCGTTTGGTAACACACAAAGTGTTCCTCCGGTATTCGGGAGTTGCATAATCTCATAGTCATAGGAACATGTATAAGTCATGAAGAAAGCAATAGAAATATACTAAACGATCAAATGCTAAGCTAACGGAATGGTTCAAGTCAATCACATCATTCCCTAATGATGTGATCCCGTTAATCAAATGACAACTCATGTCCATGGCTAGGAAACTTAACCATCTTTGATTCAATGAGCTAGTTAAGTAGAGGCATACTAGTGACGCTATGTTTGTCTATGTATTCACACATGCATTATGTTTCCGGTTAATACAATTCTAGCATGAATAACAAACATCTATCATGAAATAAGGAAATAAATAATAACTTTATTATTGCCTCTAGGGCATATTTCCTTCAGTCTCCCACTTGCACTAGAGTCAATAATCTAGTTCACATCTTTATGTGATTAGTTCACATCTCTATGTGACTAATACCCAAAGGGTTTACTAGAGTCAATAATCTAGTTCACATCGCCATGTGATCAACACCCAAAGAGTGATCATGTTTTGCTTGTGAGAGAAGTTTAGTCTATGGGTTTGCAACATTCAAATCTGTATGTATTTCGCAAATTTCTATGTTTACAATGCTCTGCACGGAGCTACTCTAGATAATTGCTCCCAATTTCAATATGTATCCAAATCGAGACTTAGAGTCATCTAGATTGATGTAAAAGGCTTGCATCAACGTAACTCTTTACGACGAATTCTTTTATCACCTCCATAACCGAGAAATATTGCCTTAGTCCTCTAAGGATAATTTTGACCGTTGTCCAGTGATCTACTCCTAGATCACTATTGTACTCCCTTGCCAGAATCATGCTAAGGTATACAATAGGACTTGTAAACAGCATAGCATACTTTATAGAACCTATGACTGAGGCATAGGGAATGACTTTTCATTCTCTTTCTATTTTCTGTCGTGGTCGGGTCTTGAGTCTTTACTCAACTTCACACCTTGCAACACAGGCAAGAACTCCTTTTTTGACTTTTCCTTTTTGAACTACTTCAAAATCCTGTCAAGGTTTGTACTTGTTGAAAATATATCAAGCGTCTTGATCTATCTCTATAGATCTTGATGCTCAATGTGTGAGCAGATTCATCGAGGTCTTTCTTTGAAAACTCTTTTCAAATACTCCTCTATGCTTTCCAGAAAATTATAGATTATTTTTGATCAACATATACTTATCAAAAAATACTGTAGTGCTCCCACTCACTTTCTTGTAAATACAGGCTTCACCGCAAGTCTGTATAAAACCATATGCTTTGATCACTTTATCAAAGCATATATTCCAACTCCGAGATGCTTGCACCAGCCCATAAATGGATCGCTGGAGCTTGCTCACTTTATTAGCACCTTTAGGATCGACAAAACATTCTGGTTGCATCATATACAACTCTTCTTTTAATAAATCCATTAAGGAATACAGTTTTGACATCCATTTGCCAGATTTCATAAAATGCCGCAACTGCTAACATGATTCAGACAGACTTTTAAGCATCGATACTAGTGAGAAAATCTCATCGTAGTTAACACCTTGAACTTGTCGAAAACATTTTGCAAAAATTCGAGCTTTGTAGATAGTAACACTACTATCAGCGTCCGTCTTCCTCTTGAAGATCCATTTATTCTTAATGACTCACCGATCATCAGGCAAGTCAATCAAAGTCCATACTTTGTTCTCATACATGGATCCCATCTCAGATTTCATGGCCTCAAGCCATTTCACGGAATCTGGGCTCATCATCGCTTCCTCATAGTTCGTAGGTTCGTCATGGTCAAGTAACATGACATCCAGAATAGGATTACCATACCACTCTGGTGCGGATCTCACTTTGGTTGACCCACGAGGTTCGGTAGTAACTTGATCTGAAGTTACATGATCATCATCATTAGCTTCCTCACTAATTGGTGTAGGAGTCACAGGAACAGATTTCTGTGATGAACTACTTTCCAATAAGGGAGCAGGTACAGTTACCTCATCAAGTTCTACTTTCCTCCCACTCACTTCTTTCGAGAGAAACTCCTTCTCTAGAAAGCATCCATTCTTAGCAATGAATGTCTTGCCTTCGGATCTGTGATAGAAGGTGTACCCAACTGTCTCCTTTGGGTATCCTATGAAGACACATTTCTCCGATTTGGGTTCGAGCTTATCAGGATGAAACTTTTTCACATAAGCATCGCAACCCCAAACTTTAAGAAACGACAACTTTGGTTTCTTGCCAAACCACTGTTCATATGGCGTCATCTCAATGGATTTAGATGGTGCCCTATTTAACGTGAATGCAGTTGTCTCTAATGCATAACCCTAAAACGATAGTGGTAAATCGGTAAGAGACATCATAGATTACACCATATCTAATAAAGTATGGTTACGATGTTCGAACACACCATTACGCTGTGGTGTTCCAGGTGGCGTGAGTTGCGAAAATATTGCGCATTGTTTCAAATGAAGACCAAATTCGTAACTCAAATATTCTCTTCCACGATCAGATCGTAGAAACTTTATTTTCTTGTTACGATGATTTTCCACTTCACTCTGAAATTATTTGAACTTTTCAAATGTTTCATATTTATGTTTCATCAAGAAGATATACCCATATCTTACTCAAATCATCTGTGAAGGTCAGAAAATAACGATACCTACCGCGAGCCTCAACACTCAACAGATTGCATACATCAGTATGTATTATTTCCAGCAAGTCTGTTGCTCGCTCCATTGTTCCGGAGAATGGAGTCTTAGTCATCTTGCCCATGAGGCATGGCTCGCAAGCATCAACTGATTCCAAAAGCCCATCAGCGTGGATTTTCTTCATGCGCTTTACACCAATATGACCTAAATGGCAGTGCCACAAATAAGTTGCACTATCATTATTAACTTTGCATCTTTTGGCTTCAATATTATGAATATGTGTATCACTACGATCAAGATTCAATAAACCATTCATCTTGGGTGTATGAGCATTGAATGTTTTATTCATGTAAATAGAACAACAATTATTCTCTGACTTTAAATGAATAACCATATTGCAATAAACATGATCAAATCATATCCATGCTTAACGCAAACACCAAATAACGTTTATTTAGGTTCAACACTAATCTCGAAAGTATAGGGACTGTAAGATGATGATGATATCAATCTTGGAACCACTTCCAACACACATCGTCACTTCACCATTAACTAGTCTCTGTTCATTCTGCAACTCCCGTTTCGAGTTACTAATCTTAGCAACTAAACTAATATCAAATACTGAGGGGTTGCTATAAACACTAGTAAAGTACACATCAATAACATGTATATCAAATATATCTTTGTTCACTTTGCCATCCTTCTTATCCGCCAAACACTTGGGGCACTTCTGCTTCCAGTGACCAGTCTCAGGATTAGGTCTACACTTGGGATTAGGTCTACACTTGGGATTCTTCTCTTGAGCAGCAACTTGATTGCCGTTCTTCTTGAAGTTCGCCTTCTTCCCTTTACCCTTTTCTTGAAACTAGTGGTCTTGTCAAACATCAACTTGATGATTTTCTTGATTTCTACCTTCGTCGATTTCAGCATCACGAAGAGCTTGGGAATCGTTTCTGTTATCCCTTGCATATTATAGTTCATCATGAAGTTCTAGTAACTTGGTGATAGTAACTAGAGAACTCTGTCAATCACTATCTTATCTGGAAGATTAACTCCCACTTGATTCAAGTGATAGTAGTACTCAGACATTCTGAGCACATGCTCACTAGCTGAGCTATTCTCCTACATCTTGTAGGCAAAGTGCTTGTCAGAGGTCTCATACCTCTCGACACGGGCATGAGTATAAAATGCCAATTTCAACTCTTAGAACATCTTATATGTTCTGTTGCATTCAAAACGTCTTTGAAGCCCCGATTCTAAACCGTAAATCATGGTGCACTAAACTATCAAGTAGTCATCATATCGATCTCGCCAAACATTCATAACATTTGCATCTGCTCCTGCAATCGGTCTGTCACCTAGCGGTGCATCAAGGACATAATTCTTCTGTGCAACAATGAGGATAATCCTCAGATCATGGATCCAATCCGTATCACTGCTACTAACATCTTTCAACTTAGTTTTCTCTAGGAACATATCAAAATAAAATAGGGGAGCTAAACGCGAACTATTGATCTACAACATAGATATGCAAATACTATCAGGACTAAGTTCATGATAAATTAAAGTTCAATTAATCATATTACTTAAGAACTCCCACTTAGATAGACATCCCTCTAGTCATCTAAATGATCACGTGATCCAAATCAACTAAAACATGTCCGATCATCACGTGAGATGGAGTAGTGTTCAATCGTGAACATCACTATGTTGATCATATCCACTATATGATTCACGCTCGACCTTTCGGTCTCCAATGTTCCGAGGCCATATCTGCATATGCTAGGCTCGTCAAGTTTAACCCGAGTATTATGCATGTGTAAAACTGTCTTACACCCGTTGTAGATGAACGTTGAGCTTATCACACCCGATCATCATGTGGTGTCTCGGCACGACGAACTTTGGTAACGGTGCATACTCAGGGAGAACACTTGTATCTTGAAATTTAGTGAGAGATCATCTTATAATGCTACCGTCAAACTAAGAAAAATAAGATGCATAAAGGATAAACATCACATGCAATCAAAATATGTGACATGATATGGCCATCATCATCTTGTGCCTTTGATCTCCATCTCCAAGGTACCGTCATGATCTCTATCGTCACCAGCATGAAACCATGATCTCCATCATCTTGATCTCTATCAATGTGTCGTCACATGGTCGTCTCGCCAACTATTGCTCTTGCAACTATTGCTATCGCATAGCGATAAAGTAAAGCAATTGTTTGGCGCTTGCATCTTATGCAATAGAGAGACAACCATAAGGCTTCTGCCAGTTGCCGATAACTTTAACAAGACATGATCTTCTCATACAACAACTTATATCTCATCACGTCTTGACCATATCACATCACAACAAGTCCTGCAAAAACAAGTTAGATGTCCTCTACTTTGTTGTTGCAAGTTTTACGTGGCTGCTACGGGCTGAGCAAGAACCGTTCTTACCTACGCATCAAAACCACAACGATAGTTCGTCAAGTTAATGTTGTTTTAACCTTCAACAAGGACCGGGCGTAGTCACACTCGGTTCAAATAAAGTTGGAGAAACTGACACCCGCCAGCCACCTGTGTGCAAAGCACGTCGGTAGAACCAGTCTCGCATAAGCGTAAGCGTAATGTCAGTCCAGGCCGCTTCATCCAACAATACCGCCGAACCGAAGTATGACATGCTGGTAAGCAATATGACTTGTATCGCCCACAACTCACTTGTGTTCTACTCGTGCATATAACATCTACGCATAAACCTGGCTCGGATGTCACTGTAGGGAAACGTAGTAATTTCAAAAAAAATCCTATGCACACTCAAGATCATGGTGATGCATAGCAACGAGAGGGAAGAGTGTCATCCACGTACCCTCGTAAATCGTTAAGCGGAAGCATTATGAGAACGCGGTTGATGTAGTCGAATGTCTTCACGATCCGACCGATCCAAGTACCGAACGCACGGCACCTCCGAATTTAGCACACGTTCAGCTCGGTGACGTCCCGCGAACTCACGATCCAGTAGAGCTCGAGGAAGAGTTTCGTCAGCACGACGGCATGGTGACGATGTTGATGAAGCTAGCGACGCAGGGCTTCGACTAAGCACTGCTACGATATAACCGGGGTGGATTATGGTGGAGGAGGCACCGCACACGGCTAAGAGATCAACGGATCAATTGTTGTGTTCTAGGGTGCCCCTGCCCCTATATATAAAGGAGCAAGGGAGGAGGCCAGCCGGCCCTCCTAGGGCACGCCAGGAGGAGGAGTCCTCCTCCTAGTAGGAGTAGGACTCCCTTTTCCTACTCCTACTAGGAGGAGGAAAGGAAGGGGGAAGGGGAGAAGGAAGGAGAGGGAGGAAAGGAGGAAAAGGGGGGCTGACCCCCTAGTCCAATTCGGTTTGGGCTAGGGGGGCTGCGCGCCCTGCCTCCTCTCTTCCACCACTTGGCCCATTAGGCCCAATACTTCTTCCCCGTATTCCCATAACTCCCCGGTACTCCGAAAAATACCGGAATCACTCAGAACCTTTCTGATGTCCGAATATAGTCGTCCAATATATCGATCTTTACGTCTCGGCCATTTTGAGACTCCTCATCATGTCCCTGATCTCATCTGGGACTCCAAACTACCTTCGGTACATCAAATCACATAAACTCATAGTACCGATCGTCACTGAATGTTAAGTGTGCGGACACTACGGGTTCGAGAACTATGTAGACATGACCGAGACACGTCTCCGGTCAATAACCAATAGCGGAACCTGGATGTTCATATTGGCTCCTACATATTCTACGAAGATCTTTATCGGTCAAACACTACAAAAAAAGACACATCTGTGACATTTTGGGCCGAATGAAAAAAAATTGTCATACATATGACACTTCTATGACGATAATTGTGACAAAACCCGGTATCATCATAGATGTGGTGGGCTCCTACTTCTATGACAAAAAATCATGACAGAAAATGGGCTTTTTGTCCTAGGTGGGCCGGAGACGCAGCTGCATGACATTCTTTGGGCCGTCCATGACGGGAAAAACCGTGGTAGAAGCGAGGGCGAGGAAAATTTCGGCGAGTTCCCGGTTACGGTGGGAGGTCGGGGGCCGAGCGATGCGCGTTTCTCTCGTACACGTACGCGCGTGTGTGCGAGGCGTTGGCTCTAACTGAACCCGAGCGAGGCGTTGGGCTCTAACTGAACCAGAGCGATTGCACTGCAGGCTACGAGTTACTGAACCCGAGCGATCGATCGATGGCTGTTAACTGAACCCGATCGAGCGATTCCTTCGCTACTGCCGCTAACTGAAGCCGATAGATGCTGCCTCTGGGATGAACAGTGAGCGTTGCGGGGGGGGGGGGGTTGGATGAACAGGGAGCAGTGGCGTTGCCTCTGGATGAACAGGACCCCGTGGTGTGGTGGAGGGCTGGATGAACAGTAGACGGTGGGGGGTGCCCGTGGAGGGGTGGTTGAACAGTAGCCGGTGGAGTAGCGCGCGGTGGAGGCTGGATGAACAGGAGCCCGTGGAGGCTGGAGGAGGTCGACGGTAGCCCATGGAGGCTGGAGGAGGTCGACGATGGAGATGAACAGTTTCTCGTGGAGTCCCGTTTTGCGGTACGCCACACTCCTCCCGATGAACAGGACCCCCGTTTCGACCGTAGCACTCCAACACAAGTCTGTTTCCTCCGCTTTGTGGTACGCCACACCCCTCCCGATCAACAGGACCCCCGTTTCGACCGTAGGAGGTCTGTTTCCTTCGTTTTGCGCTACGCCAGACCCCTCCCGATGAACAGGATCCCATTTCGAACATGGCTGGTCGAACACAAGGTCATTTCCTCTGTTCTGCGGTACGCCAGGCCTTGTTTCCATCGCCTGTTCCGTCCATGCCCTCCCGATGAACACGACGCATTTCGTTGCCTCCCCATGAACACGACGCATTTCGTTGCCTCCCCATGAACACGACGACGATGTTGTTTCTCCGTTCCGACCCAGCCATGTACACGAGCCCTGGTCGTACGTATGCGTGAGTAGGCGTTCGAGACCCCGCCCGTATGTACACATACGTGGCTGTATTTTCTTTCTTGCACCCTAGCTGTTGTACGTATGTGTACATGCTACGTGCACGCCTCTACTAAGACACGTACGCGCCTCTACTATGACACGTGCGCACCTCTACATCCACCAGTATATATGTATGTACACGTTCGCGACCAGAATGACAACGCTACGTACGCTTTGACCAGGTGGGTCCCGACTGTCAGGCACTTCCTTGCCTGCGAAGATGTAGCTGGTGGGTCCCAGCAGTCAGGGGGGCGAATCGTTTTTTTTTGCCCGGACGCACTTCCTTGCGTGCGAAGATGTAGCTGGTGGGTCCCAGCAGTCAGGCGCAAACATTTTTTTTGCGAAATACAGTGGCCTGTCTGGTGGGTCCCCGCTGTCAGGTGGAGGAATAATTATTTTGCACATAATAAGGAGGCACTTCCTTGCTGCGGCCGTGGACCCAGCTGTCAGCCTCTCCACGTACAGCCCACGTCCGATGGAAGTCGGTCCTTGACCATGTTGACCACGCCGCGCCGAGAGCACCAGGGCGGTGGACGACGGCAAGGCCTAGGAAGGGGACGACGCGGAGCCGGGGAAGACGCGACAGTGGATGCCCACGCGTAGAGGAGTACGAGGGTTCACTGGTTCGCGGCGGTGTGAGGCTGTCGTCGCCGCAGAATAACAGGGGGTGTGGGTGAGTAGAGGGATGGCCTGGCTAGCGGTGGGAGTAGTAGGGGCGGTGAGGCCTCCGCCGCATCGCAGCCGGCCACGGGAGGCAGGAGCATGAGGCACGACGGGCGCTAGTTTGGGCGGCTGGAGCAAGAAGACCAGAGGTTGAAGAAGCACTACGTCCGTTGGATGGACATCGTATGGTCACTGGAGCTAGAATCATGCATATTGACTAAGTTGACAAAGCCCTCCGTCCCCGTCAACTTGTTAGGCCCACAAGTCAGCCTGCCACTATACTGGGTCCCAGCTAACAGGGGGAGTATTCATTTTTTTGTGCGTAATAAGGAGGCACTTCCTTGCGTGCGAAGATATAGCTGGTGGGTCCGAGCTGTCAGTGGCGGTAACGTTTTTTTGTGAAATACAGAGGCCCTTTCGGTGGGTCCCTGATGTCAGGTGGAGGAAATCATTATTTTGCGCGTAATAAGGAGGCATTTCCTTACGTGCGGCCGTGGACCCAGCTCTTGGCCTCTCCATGTATAGTCCACTTCAGATGCATGTCGGTCGTTGACCATGTTGACCAGGCCGCGCCGAGAGCACCAGGGCGGTGGACGACAGCAAGGCCTAGGAAGGGAACGACATGGAGGCGGGGAAGACTCGGCAGTTATTTCACACGCGGAGGGGAGTACGACTATATGAGGGTTTACTGGTTCGTCTGCCGTCGCCGGAGAATAACAGCAGGTGTGGGTGAGTACAGGGATGGCTAAGCCAGCGATGGGAGTATGGTGGGGCGGTGAGGCCTGCACGGCAGCACAGCCGGCCGCGGGAAGGAGGGAGCAGGCAGTCCCGCCGGCACTTGTGTGAGCGGCTGGAGTAGGAAGAGCAGAGATTGAAGAAGCACGACGGCCGTTCGATGGACATCCAACAATCACTGCTTGTGCGTCAACCTTTTTTTAGGAAAGCCTCAAATCTGTGGAAAACAGCATACAGCCCATCTGCCATTATTTCTAGTAATTTACAGCCCATTTGCTAATTCTTAAGGTTTTTTTTGGAGCCCATATTCTTTTTGTTAGCATTACAGCCCATATTGTGGCCACGGTTAAAAAATTATACGAAATATTGCATATTTCAGTGCGGTCCGAACTGTTTTCAATCCCGAAATTTCGAATCACATTCAAACTGATTTTAAAAATAAATGTATATCAATATAAAATCCAAAAAAATCTCCATGCATAAAAATTAATGTAATTTAAAATCTCAAAATGAAAAAAAAGATATTTGAAACTAATTGCCGGTTTGATGTGTTTTAAAAATGTACATCCCATTTCTCATTACTGATAGGCCATTTTCTTAGCCAGCCGAATGAAGCTCTCCTCGTCTTGAAAGATTTGCAGCCCAACAGGCCTGACAAAGCGACTTACTTGGCAAATCACAAAACAACTGGGCTGTGGCCGTGGACCCAGCTGTCAGCCTCTCCACCTATAGTACTCTTCCAATGGAAGTCGGTCATTGACCACATTGACCACGCCGCGCCGAGAGCACCAAGGCGGTGGACGACGGTGAGGCCTAGGAAGGGGATGACGCAGAGCCGGGGAAGACGCGGCAGTGGATGCCCACGCGGAGAGGAGTACGAGGGTTCACTAGTTCGGCTGCGGCGTGAGGCTGTCGTCGCCGCAGAATAACAGGGGGTGTGGGTGAGTAGAGGGACACCCTGGGACAGCGGTGGGAGTAGTAGGGGCGGTGAGGCCTTCGCGGCATCACGGCCGGCCACGAGAGGCAGGAGCACGTGGCACGACCGTCGCTGCTTTGGGCGGCTGGATCAAGAAGACCAGAGGTTGAAGAAGCACTATGGCCGTTGGATGGACATCATACGGTCACTGGAGCTAGAATCGTTCATATTGCCTAAGTTGACAAAGCCCTCCGTCCTCGTCAACTTAGTAGGCCCACATGTCAGCCACCCACTATGGTGGGTCCTAGCTAGGAGGGGGTATTCATTTTTTGGTGCGTAATAAGGAGGCACTTCCTTGCCTGCAAAGATATAGTTGGTGGGTCCGACCTGTCAGCGGGGGGAACGTCTTTTTCATGAAATACAGAAGCCCTTCCCACGTACAGTGCGTAATAAGGAGGAACTTTCCTTGCATGTGACCATGGACCTTGTGGGTCCCAGCCGTCAGGCTCTCCACATACAGTCCTCTTCCGATGACTCTCGTAGGTTGACCACGCCGCGCCGAGCGCACTGAGGCAGTGGACGACGGCGAGGCCCCAGACTGGAATGACCCGGAGATGGGGAAGATGCGATAGTGGAGTCACGGACAGAGAGGAGTGGGAAACTTGACTGGTTCAGGTGCGGGGTGGGCCTACACTCGGCAGAAAATAACAGGAGGTGCGGAGTGGAGGGATGGCCTCGCCGTCGGTGGGGTAGCGTTTCACTGAGGAGCGAAAAACAACGCCGCTGGACGCCGAAGGCTGGAGCAGGCGGTTCCAGCAGCGCTGGGGGAAGAAGATGAGAGATTGAAGAAGAATGCTGATACGTCTCCAACGTATCTACTTTTCCAAACACTTTTGCCCTTGTTTTGGACTCTAACTTGCATGATTTGAATGGAACTAACCCGGACTGATGTTGTTTTCAGCAGAATTACCATGGTGTTATTTATGTGCAGGAGCAAACGTTCTCGGAATGACCTGAAACTTCATGGAGCCACTTTTCAGAAAATAAGAAAAATACCTGCAAAAGTTGAAGGCCAGGGGGCCCACCGTCTCTCCACGAGGGTGGGGGGGCCTGCCCCCCTAGGGCGCGCCCCCTACCTCGTGGGCCCCCTGTTGCCTCTCCGACTCCAACTCCAACTCCATATATTGAGTTTCGGGGAGAGAAAAATCAAAGAGAAGAAATCATCGCGTTTTACGATACGGAGCCGCCGCCAAGCCCTAAAACCTCTCGGGAGGGCTCTGGAGTCCGTTCGGGGCTCCAGAGAGGGGAATCCGTCGCCATCGTCATCACCAACCATCCTCCATCACCAATTTCATGATGCTCACCGGCCGTGCGTGAGTAATTCCATCGTAGGCTTGCTGGACGGTGATGGGTTGGATGGGATCTATCATGTAATCGAGTTAGTTTTGTTAGGGTCTGATCCCTAGTGTCCACTATGTTCTAAGATTGATGTTGCTATGACTTTGTTATGCTTAATGCTTGTCACTAGGGCCCGAGTGCCATGATTTTAGATCTGAACCTATTATGTTTTCATCAATATATGAGTGTTCTTGATCCTATCTTGCAAGTCTATAGTCACCTATTATGTGTTATGATTCGTTAACCCCGAAGTGACAATAATCGGGATACTTACCGGTGATGACCGTAGTTTGAGGAGTTCATGTATTCACTATGTGTTAATGCTTTGTTCCGGTTCTCTATTAAAAGGAGTCCTTAATATCCCTTAGTTTCCATAAGGACCCCGCTGCCACGGGAGGGTAGGACAAAATATGTCATGCAAGTTCTTTTCCATAAGCACGTATGACTATATTCGGAATACATGCCTACATCATATCAATGAACTGGAGCTAGTTCTGTGTCACCCTAGGTTATGACTGTTACATGATGAACCACATCCGGCATAATTCTCCATCACCGATCCATTGCCTGCGAGCTTTCCATATATTGTTCTCCGCTTATTTACTTTTCCATTGCTATTCTATCATCACTACAAAGTACCAAAAACATTACTTTTACTACTGTTACCTTGTGTTACCGCTATCACTACTATCATATTACTTTGCTACTAAACACTTTGCTGCAGATATTAAGTTTCCTGGTGTGGTTGAATTGAGAACTCAGCTGCTAATACTTGAGAATATTCTTTGGCTCCCCTTGTGTCGAATCAATAAATTTGGGTTGAATACTCTACCCTCGAAAACTGTTGCGATCCCCTATACTTGTGGGTTATCAAGACTATTTTCTGGCGCCGTTGCCGGGGAAGCATAGCTCTATTCTTTGAGTCACTTGGGATATATATCTGCTTATCATTATGAAGAACTTGAGAGATCCAAAAACCAAGATCTATCCCTCAACTACGAGGGGAGGTAAGGAACTGCCATCTAGCTCTGCACTTGATTCACCTTCTGTTATGAGTAAGTTTGCGACACCTGCACCTGCTTCTGCTATTCGTTCTGATATGTCACATGTTATTGATGATGCCACTTCTGCTATGCATGATACTTATGTTGAAACTACCTCTATGCCTGATACTACTATGCCACTTAGTGATTTTCTTGATGAACAACTTGCTAGGGCTAGAGAAATTGAAAATATTGAATCTGATGATACTGATGAAAGTGATGCTGACGAATCACTTGTTATTCCTAAGGGTTATGTTTTTGATCAAGAAGCTTCTTTAGCTATTTTAGCTTGCCAAAATAGAAATGAACTCGAAAGATTATTAGCTAAATGGAATAAGCAATCTCTAAATGCTAGAATGAAACCTGACCCTGCTTTTGCTACTTCACCGATCTTTGTTACTGATAAGGATTATGAATTCTCTGTTGACCTTGATATAATTACTTTGGTTGAATCTGATCCTTTTCATGTTTATGAATCTAAAACTGTTGTGGCACATCTTACTAAATTGAATGATATAGCCACCCTGTTCACTAAAGATGAGAGAACTCGTTACTTTTATATCCTTAAAATATTTCCATTCTCATTAAAAGGTGATGCTAAGATATGGTTTAATTCTCTTGATCCTGGTTGTGTGTGTAGTCCCTAGGATATGATTTATTACTTCTCTGCTAAATATTTCCCTGCTCACAAGAAACAAGCTGCTTTAAGGGATATATATAATTTTGTGCAAATTGAAGAAGAGAGTCTCCCACAAGCTTGGGTGAGGCTTCTCCAATTACTTAATGCTTTGCCTGATCATCCTCTTAAGAAAAATTAAATACTTGATATATTTTATAATGGACTAACCGATGCCTCCAGAGATTACCTGGATAGTTGTGCTGGTTCTGTTTTCAGGGAAAGAACACCGGATGAAGCTGAAATTCTATTTAATAATATGTTGACAAATGAAAATAATTGGACATCCCCCAGAGCCAATTCCTGAGCCTATTCCTAAACCAACTCCGAAGAAGAGGGGTATTCTACTTCTCAATCCTGAAGATATGCAAGAGGCAAAGAAATCTATGAAAGAAAAGGTATTAAAGCTGAAGATCTTAAGAATTTACCTCCTATTGAAGAAATACATGGTCTTAATTTACCGCCTGTTGAAGAAACATATAATCCAAATCCTTCTCCTATTGAAGAAACTCATGGTCTTGATAACCCGACACAGGTAGTAAAGGTAAATTCTCTCTATAGATATGATAAAGCTGAAATCCCATTTACTAAATTTGCTAGCCCATGCTTAGATGAGTTTGATAAATTTATGGCTAGGCAAGAAGATTTTAATGCTTATTTTGGTAGACAATTGAAATACAATTCAAATATGCTTGAACACTTGGGTTATTATATGGCTAATGTCAAAGGTGAACTTAAACTTATTAGTAAACATGCTTCTATGGTTATCACTCAAGTAGAACAAGTACTTAAAGCTCAAAATGATTTGCTCAATGAATTGAATAATAAGAATAATGATAATGTTGTTAGAGTGGCTACTAGAACTGGTAGAATGACTCAGGAACCTTTGTATCCTGAAGGCCACCCTAAGAGAATTGAGCAAGATTCTCAGAGAAATAATATAGATGTACCTAGTTCTTCTAAAAAGAAGAAAAAGAAAAATGATAGGACTTTGCATGCTCCTAGTGCGACTATTGTTGAAACACCTAAGAATCCAAATGATATTTCTATTTTTGATGCTGAAACTCAATCTGGTAATGAACCTGAAACTAGTGATAATGCTAATAATAATGTTCATGATGATGCTCAACCTAGTAATGATAATGACATAGAAATTGAACCTGTTGTTGATCTTGATAACCCACAATCAAAGAATCAATGTTATGATAAGAAAGACTTTGTTGCTAGGAAACATGGTAAAGAAAGAGAACCATGGGTTCAGAAACCCATGCCTTTTCCTCCCAAACCATCCAAGAAAAAGGATGATGAGGATTTTGAGCGCTTTGCTGAAATGATTAGACCTATCTTTTTGCGTATGCGATTAACTGATATGCTCAAAACTAATCCTTATGCTAAGTACATGAAAGATATCATTACTAATAAAATAAAGATACCGGAAGCTGAAATTTCCACCATGCTTGCTAATTATACCTTTAAGGGAGGAATACCAAAGAAACTTGGAGATCCAGGAGTACCCACTATACCATGTTCTATTAAAAGAAACTATGTTAAAACTGCTTTATGTGATCTTGGAGCCGGTGTTAGTGTTATGCCTCTCTCTTTATATCGTAGACTTGATTTGAATAAGTTGACACCTACTGAAATATCTTTGCAAATGGCTGATAAATCAACTGCTATACATGTCGGTATTTGTGAGGATGTGCCTGTTGTAGTTGCAAACGTTACTATTTTAACGGACTTTGTTACTCTTGATATTCCCGAGGACGATAGTATGTCTATTATTCTTGGAAGACCCTTTTTGAATACTACAGGGGCTATTATTGATTGCACTAAAGGCAATGTCACTTTTCATGTTAATGGTAATGAGCATACGGTACACTTTCCGAGGAAACAACCTCAAGTTCATAGTATCAACTCTATTGGAAAAACGCCATCGATTATATTTGGAGGTTTTGAATTTCCTCTTCCTACTGTCAAGAAGAAATATGATATTCTTATTATTGGGGATGTGCATATCCCCATTGAGGTAACATAGTGTTATTCGAAATTTCTCCGGTTCCATGTTACTCGGAATGAGTTTGTTAACAAGACTTGATCAACCTTGTTAGTGGATTCCTTTTGATGATCATGAGATGGATGAAACTAGAAGGCACAACCTTCTGTACCCCACTTTTACTTTCTGTTATTTATATTAAATAAAATAAAAATAAATATATTTCTGTCTGCTATCTGATTATCCGTGCAATATAAAAATACCCCGAAAATAAAAGTTCTCCAAATGCCATGAAATTTAAATATGATTTTTTTCTAGAATATTTGAGAATATTTGGCACTAAGAACACAGCAGGGGGCCAACCACCTGCCCACGAGGGTGGAGGGCGCGCCCCCCTGCCTCATGGGCCCACGGTGGCCCTCCTCCACTTATCCTTTCACCCATACACTCCTTCATCCTCCCCCAAACACGAATAACCAGCTCAAACCCGAGTCCAAGCTTGTTTTGCTGCCATTTTCGATCTCCTTTCTCAAAGCACCTCTCACAAAACTGCTTGGGGAGATTGTTCCTTGGCATGTGACTCCTCCATTGGTCCAATTAGTTTTTGTTCTAGTGCTTTATTCATTGCAAATTTTTGTTGCTTAGGTGACCCTGTTCTTGAGCTTGCATGTCAAATTTATATGGTCAAAAGTAGTTTGATGCATGATATAGGCCCTAGGCACTTGTAGGAGTAGTTGCTATCAATATTATTGAGTTTGGTTTACTTTTATTTTGAAGTTACTAAAAAAATTCAGAATTTTTCAGATGAAGAAAAATGCTTAGGAAAATGTTCCAAGGTGGTTCCTCAAGGAAGCAAGGACCCAGGCTTGCAATGCGTGATGCTGATGACGAGCCACCAAGAGACGCTCTAGTGCGTCCTTGTGAATGGCCTTCTGAGAACTTTATGGATCGAGCAGGAATTAAGGAAGAATTCAATGCATATTTGTGTAACGCTGATCTCATGAGCTTCGAGGAAGAGAAGTGCAGCCAGTATCACAACCTCACCGGTGCCTTTGTGAGGAGGTTTGAATCTTCAACTTCACGTAATTCTCCAACTGTCCTGTTTGATCTTTATGATAATTCTTAAACTATGGACTTAAAGGATTTTACCACTGCTTGCAAACTTCCACAGTGGGGTAGCATAAGGGATCCGCGCAAATCTAAATTTAGAGATTTTCTTGCTAGCATAACTGTAGGAGAATTTAGAGATATTACACAAGCTACCATAGGGAGCATTCACTTTCCTGCTATACATTATTTTGCTATCTTCATAGGTAGATGCATAAATGGTAAAGATGAGGCATGTCACATGTGTGTCCCTGACCTTAGTATTCTTAGGAGTGATGTGTTAGGAGACAAATCATATAATTTGGGAGCCATTGTTGCACGTAGGTTGCATCTTAATAGACTTAATGGAGATTTCTTTGGTGGAATTTATGCAACCCGCATAGCTAATTTTCTTAGTATAGCCATACACGAAGATGATATTGAATTACCTCCTGCTTATCTAGATTTTAATGCTATGGTTCACCACCAGTTTGTCAAGAGGAACGAATCACCTCTCCAGTATCGACTAATCTTTAACAGATGCCATGCTGTCTGTATTACTCTCCCTGCTCCTGCCTTCTTTGATTATCAGGCAAGAGGAGGATATACTATTACCATAGAGGAGGCAGATGAGTACGAGAGGAGAGAGGAGGCCGCTCGTCGCCATGCTGCAGCTCAGCAGGCGATAGCCACTGCATCGCAGTACGACCCCAGCTACTATTATGGATATCCGCCAGGCCAGCTGTGGCCATAGACCAACTTAGGCCAAAAGCCTAAGCTTGGGGGAGTAAATATTTCCCACCGACATTACATTTATGTTCACACACTCATTGCTAGATGTCGGTGCTCATACTTTTTCATTTGTATCATCCATTCTAGTTTATTTCCTTTTTATGCTTTCTTCGTGTGTGTTTAATAAACCTTAAGAAAAAACAAAAAAAATTAGTAGTAGCTTTTAGTTAGTTTAATTTCCATGCTTTTAGTAGTAATTAAAAAGAAAACCCAAAAAGATTTTCTGTTCTTCTTCTTATTTGTTGGGAGCTCTCCCGTGTAAATAGTTTCTTTTCTTTTCTTTTCTTTGGGGGTCTATAGGAGAAGACCATGATGAAATTGTTGAAGTGGCTCTTAAATGCATAATTGTTGATCTGACAAAAGAGCCCATATTGCCTTGTCTTCTCCTGTTTATTGAATGCCTGCAGATTCCAGCTTAGTCCAATGCATGTGCACTATTATTATTATTCACATCGTTCGGTCGTGCAAGTGAAAGGAAATTATGATGATATATGATGGACTGACTAAGATGAGAAAAGCTGGTATGAACTCGACCTCTTTTTTTTTGTAAATATGATTAGTTCATTGTTCCTGATTCAGCCTATTACGAATAAACATGTTTGCAATGATAATTAGAGATCATAGTTTCTTGTGCCATGCTTGATTATCTATGAGTTATAATGGTTTACCTTGCGTGCCAACATGCTATTAAAATGGTTGTGATGTGGTATGATAGGGTGGTATCCTCCTCTGAATGATTTAAGTGACTTGACTTGGCACATGTTCACGCATGTAGTTGAAACAAAATCAACATGGCCTTCACGATATTTATGTTCATGGTGGATTATATCCTACTCATGCTTGCATTCGGTGTTGATTAATTTTAATGCATGTTCATGACTGTTGTCGCTCTCTAGCTGGTCGCTTCCCAGTCTTTTGCTAGCCTTCACCTGTACTAAGCGGGAATACTCTTGTGTATCCAATTCCTTAAACCCCAAAGTTATTCCACATGAGTCCACTATACCTACCTATATACGGTATCCACCTGCCGTTCCAAGTAAATTTGTATGTGCCAAACTCTAAACCTTCAAATAAATATCATGTTTTGTATGCTCGAATAGCTCATGTATCAACGAGGGCTATCCGTATCTTCCATGTTAGGCGGGTTATTCTCAAGAGGAGTGGACTCCGCTCCTCACTCACGAGATAAATGGCTGGTCACCGGGATGCCCAGTCCCATGCTTTATGCAAACTAAATCAAAATAATTGCAAACAAAACTCCCCTCGGGACTCTTGTTAGTTGGAGGCACTCGTTGTTTCGAGCAAGCCATGGATTGATGCTTGTTGGTGGAAGGGGGAGTATAAACTTTACCATTCTGTTTGGGAACCGCCTATAATGTGTGTAGCATGGAAGATATCGCCATCTCTTGGTTGTTATGTTGACAATGAAAGTATACTGCTCAAAATATTATTCACCTTTGTTTCAAAACCAAGCTCTGGCACCTCTACAAATCCCTGCTTCCCTCTGCGAAGGGCCTATCTATTTACTTTTATGTTGAGTCATCATCCTCTTATTAAAAAGCACCAGTTGGAGAGCGCCGCTGTCATTTGCATTCATTACTGTTAGTTTACATTGAGTATGACTTGACTGGATCTCTTTTACCATGAATTACAATGTCTAGTCAGTCCTCGGTCTTTAAAGGTGCTCTGCATTTATGTTTTGCGGTCTCAGAAAGGGCTAGCGAGATACCATCTTGTTATATCATATTATGATTTTTTTGAAAAAGTGTTGTCATCCGACATTTATTATTATTGCTCACTAGTTGATTATGCTATTGATATGAGTAAACTTGAGACCTATGCATTATTGTGAATGTGGTTAGTTATAATCTTTACTGAAAACTTGAATGCTGGCTTTACATATTTACAACAAGAAGAGCAAACAGAGTTTGTAAAAGTTTTTTCTTTATCACTTTCAGTTTGTCAACTGAATTTCTTGAGGACAAGCAAAGGTTTAAGCTTGGGGAGTTGATACGTCTCCAACGTATATTCTTTTCCAAACACTTTTGCCCTTGTTTTGGACTCTAACTTGCATGATTTGAATGGAACTAACCCGGACTGACGTTGTTTTCAGCAGAATTACCATGGTGTTATTTATGTGCAGGAGCAAACGTTCTCGGAATGAACTGAAACTTCACGGAGCCACTTTTCAGAAAATAAGAAAAATACCTGCAAAAGATGAAGGCCAGGGGGCCACCGTCTCTCCACGAGGGTGGGGGCGTGCCTGCCCCCCTAGGGCGCGCCCCCTACCTCATGGGCCCCCTGTTGTGTAATGCCCCGAGACCGATGTGCCAGGTGTCATCCAGTTATTCACTGTTGTTGCCTTGTCATTGCTTGCGTGTCATGCATTGCATATCATGTCATCATGTGCATTTCATTTGCATACGTGTTCGTCTCATGCATCCGAGCATTTTCCCCGTTGTCAGTTTTGCATTCTGGCGCTTCGTTCTCCTCCGGTGGTCATTTCTATCTTCTTCTCGTGTGTGGAGATTAAACATTTCCGGATTGGACCGAGGCTTGCCAAGCGACCTTGATTTACTACCGGTAGACCGCCTGTCAAGTTTCGTACCATTTGTACTTCGTTTGATGCTCCAATGGTTAACCGAGGGACCGAAAAGGCCTCGTGTGTGTTGCAGCCCAACACCCCTCCAAAGTGGCCCAAAACCCACTTAAACCTCCTCCATCATCTCGGTCATTCGATCACGATCGCGTGGCTGAAAACCGCACCTCATTTGGACTCTCCTAGCTCCCTCTACCTATAAATATGTGGCCTTCCCGAAAATTCCGCGCAGATCAAACCCTAACTTTTCCCCTCGCGCCGCCGGACACTTCTTCCACCGACGGACATGCCCAGTCGCCACCTCACTTCATCCAATCAGAAGCTGCCACGTCACCGCCTTCGCCGCCTCAGCCAACCGCGAATCGCCACCTGTCCACCGCCGCCGTCCCCGCTCCGCCGGGCTCGTGGAGCCCATCGCCGGCCCGCCCCGGGCCGCGCCGGGCCCGAGGAGACCCGCAGCCTCGCCGCCGCCACAGCATCTCCCGCCGGCCACCCAGACCTCGCCGGAGGCCGCGACCCCGCCGCCACATCGCCGGACTTCGCCGCATCTCCGCCGCCCTCGCGCGCCTCTCCTCCCGCGCTCCGCCGCCTTCTCGCCGGGCCGTGCCCGAGGCCGTCGTCGCCGGCGCCGCCTGCATAGGAGCTCGCCGCGCCGCCGCAAGCGCCATTGCTGCGCCGCCGCCGTTCTTCTGTCGATGCCGCCAACAGCCGGCATCGCCGGAGCCCGACCCCGCCTCCATGGAGCGCCCGAGCTCGGAGGGAGTCCTCCTCCCGTGCCCCATTCCGGCCACCACGCTCGCCGGCGTCGCCGAAGAAGTCCCCGGCCGCCGCCTCGTCTTCAACCTCCGGCCGGGATGGCCCCGTCCAACCTCAGTCTGGACGACTTCGTCCATCGAACCAAACCCGACCGCGTCCTTCCTGGATCCCGCCGTCCCGTTCACTGTTCTCGAAGAGGGTATATTTTTCCTAAGTCCCCGAAATTCCCAGATTCAAATGCTCATGTTCATCGCATCGTAACTTTGCATCCGTAGCTCCGATTCATGCATATAGCATATCAAAATGTTCGCCTCAGAGAGTACATCATTTCATCTCATTGCATCATTTTCATTTGAGTTCATCTTGATGCCCGAAATGCTGTTAGAAGAGTGCTACTTGAGTTATTTGTCAGATCTGCTGCTCCATTTAGATATTTGTCATTTTTGCCATGATTATTGTGTGCATGATATGCCCATGAGCTCTACATGTGGTTTGTTATATGTTTTGTCATCTATCCAGAGGTGCAACCCATGTATTTTTATGATGTGTGTGGTGACTAGCACAAGCTTGCCAAGTGAGGCACTTGGTAATGATGATTTCAGGGACTTAGCATTTCCACTAAGTCCTTGATCTATTTATCTCATTATGCCATATGTTCATGTTGTTTCCTAGTGATTTGTGCCTCTTTTGAGGATGATCAGTAAGGATGTTTTGTTAATATTGTAGTGATCTATCCATCCATGTCTTTGTTTGCATTTATGGAGCACCCTAGCTTGAGTCAATCGAGCTCTACTTTTGCTATTTCGTGAATCTGGGCAGATTGTCTACTTGTTAGCAATTTTGCCGAGGATGTTGTAGTTGATCCGTGCATGCCATGTTATTATTCTTGCCATGTCTAGCTTGTATTTTGTGTATTCTTGATGGGTGTATGCTTATCTTGTCATGACTTGCTCTGTAGTGAGTGCATCGAGCTCATAAACATGCCTACTTGAAATCTGTTTTCAGCATGCTCCAGTTTTCACTATGTGATCTGATTATGTTTTTGCCATGTTCACATGCTTGCAATTGTATTTTCTGATCCCTTTTGGCTCAAGGTCACTAAGGGACTTTTGTTAAGCTCTTTGAGTAGCTCCATGCCATGCTTTACTTTGCCATGTTCAGGCCCTGTAGCATATAGTTTTGCTGCTCCAAAGAGTGTTATCTGATCTGAGATTCCAGACAAGTGTTAATATCACTAAGTCTGAAATCTGTTTACTATATGCATTTTTGCCATGCTTGTTTGAACCTCTTAATGGATGAATTGGCCGTAGCTCAGTGCTTGTCTTTTGTTAAGCATCCTGAATGGATCCCTGCCATGTATTTTGTTGTCATGTTTGAGTGCTGTAGCATGTTCATCTTGTTGCATTTAGATGGCTACTTGCTGTAAATCGCAGAACGTGGTCATATTTGAATTGCTTGCCATTTCCAAACCGTAACTCCGATTCTAGTGATCCTTATATCGTTTTCAAGCGATTTCATCTCATCTTTCCAGTGGTACACTTGGATTTCCAAGTTGATGCCAGGTTCAATCATTCCTTGTCAAATCATGCATATGCATCGCATACCGCATCTCGCATATCATATCATGCTCATGTGTTGGTTGTTTACTATGTTGTGTGCTTCTTTTCCGGTGTTTGCTTCTTCGGGTTGGTTTCGATAATGTCGCGTTGTGAGGACCCGTTCGTCTACGTTCCGTTTGTCTTCTTCATGGACTCGTTCTTCTTCCTTGCGGGATTTCAGGCAAGATGATCATACCCTCGAAATCACTTCTATCTTTGCTTGCTTAGTTGCTCGCTCTTTTGCTATGCCTATGCTACGATACCTACCACTCGCTTATCATGCCTCCTATATTGTTGCAACCAAGCCTCTAACCCACCTTGTCCTAGCAAACCGTTGATTGGCTATGTTACCGCTTTGCTCAGCCCCTCTTATAGCGTTGTTAGTTGCAGGTGAAGATTGAAGTTTGTTCCTTGTTGGAACATGGAGATGTTGTTCCTTGTTGGAACATGTTTACTTGTTGGGATATCACAATATATCTTATTTAATTAATGCATCTATATACTTGGTAAAGGGTGGAAGGCTCGGCCTTATGCCTGGTGTTTTGTTCCACTCTTGCCGCCCTAGTTTCCGTCATATCGGTGTTATGTTCCCGGATTTTGCGTTCCTTACGCGGTTGGGTAATAATGGGAACCCCTTGACAGTTCGCCTTGAACAAAACTCCTCTAGCAAGGCCCAACTTTGGTTTTACCATTTGCCACCTAGCCTTTTCTTTCCCTTGGCTTAGGCCAGCCCAAGGGTCATCTTTATTTTAACCCCCCCCCCCCGGGGCCAGTGCTCCTCTGAGTGTTGGTCCAACTGAGCGATGTCCGGAGCTACCAGGGGAAATCTGGGCTGGCCCACCCGACCTCTTGCTCATCTGGTGTGCCCTGAGAACGAGATATGTGCAGCTCCTATCGGGATTTGTCGGCACATCTGGGGCTTGATGGACTTGTTTTACCATTGTCGATGATGTCTTGTAGAACCGGGATACCGAGTCTGATCGGAATGTCTCGGGAGGAGGTCTATTCCTTCGTTGATCGTGAGAGCTTGTGATGGGCTAAGTTGGGACACCCCTGCAGGGTTTTGAACTTTCGAAAGTCGTGCCCGCGGTTATGGGCAGATGGGAATTTGTTAATGTCCAGTTGTAGAAAACCTGAAGTTGACCTTAATTAAAATGCATCAACCGCGTGTGTAACCGTGATGGTCTCTTTCCGGCGGAGTCCGGGAAGTGAACACGGTGTTGGAGTTATGCTTGACGTAGGTTGCTCTAGGATCACTTCTTGATCATACTTTTATCGACCGTGCTTTGCCTTCTCTTCTCGCTCTCATTTGCGTATGTTAGCCACCATATATGCTAGTCGCTTGCTGCAGCTCCACCTCATACCTTTACCTTACCCATAAACTTAAATAGTCTTGATCGCGAGGGTGCGAGATTGCTGAGTCCCTGTGGCTCACAGATACTTCCAAAACTAGCTTGCAGGTGCCGATGAGTCCGTGCAGATGACGCAACCAAGCTCAGGAGGAGCTCGATGAAGATCTTGCCCTTTGTGTTGTTCCGTTCTAGTTGTTCAGTAGTGGAGCCCGGTTGGGGTTGATCGGGGACCTTGTCGCATTTGGGGTTCTTCTTTTATTTTGGTTCCGTAGTCGGACCTTGATTGTATTTGGTTGATGTAATGCTTTATTCATGTATTTGTGTGAAGTGGCGATTGTAAGCCAGCTATGTATCCCTTTCACTTATGTATTACATGGGTTGTGTGAAGATTACCTCACTTGCGACATTGCTTTCGATGCGGTTATGCCTCTAAGTCGTGCTTCGACACGTGGGAGATATAGCCGCATCGAGGGCGTTACATGTTGCCTCTCCGACTCCGACTCCAACTCCATATATTGAGTTTCGGGGAGAAAAAAACATAGAGAAGAAATCATCGCGCTTTACGATATGGAGCCACCGCCAAGCCCTAAAACCTCTCGGGAGGGCTGATCTGGAGTCCGTTCGGGGCTCTGGAGAGGGGAATTCGTCGCCATCGTCATCACCAACCATCCTCCATCACTAATTTCATGATGCTAACCGCCGTGTGTGAGTAATTCCATCGTAGGCTTGCTGGACGGTGATGGGTTGGATGGGATCTATCATGTAATCGAGTTAGTTTTGTTAGGGTTTGATCCCTAGTGTCCACTATGTTCTGAGATTGATGTTGCTATGACTTTGCTATGCTTAATGCTTGTCACTATGGTCCGAGTGCCATGATTTCAGATCTCAACCTATTATGTTTTCATCTATATATGAGTGTTCTTGATCCTATCTTGCAAGTCTATAGTCACCTATTATGTGTTATGATCCGTTAACCCCGAAGTGACAATAATCGGGATACTTACCGGTGATGACCGTAGTTTGAGGAGTTCATGTATTCACTATGTGTTAATGCTTTGTTCCGGTTCTCTATTAAAAGGAGGCCTTAATATCCCTTAGTTTCTGTAAGGACCCCGCTGCCATGGGAGGGTAGGACAAAAGATGCCATGCAAGTTCTTTTCCATAAGCACGTATGACTATATTCGGAATACATGCCTACATTATATCAATGAACTGGAGCTAGTTCTGTGTCACCCTAGGTTATGACTGTTACATGATGAACCGCATCCGGCATAATTCTCCATCACCGATCCATTGCCTACGAGCTTTCCATATATTGTTCTCCGCTTATTTAATTTTCCGTTGCTATTGCTATCATCACTACAAAATACCAAAAACATTACTTTTACTACTGTTACCTTTTGTTACCATTATCACTACTATCATATTACTTTGCTACTAAACACTTTGCTGCAGATATTAAGTTTCCAGGTGTGGTTGAATTGAGAACTCAGCTGCTAATACTTGAGAATATTCTTTGCCTCCCCTTGTGTCCAATCAATAAATTTGGGTTGAATACTCTACCCTCGAAAACTGTTGCGATCCCCTATACTTGTGGGTTATAAAATGTCGGTCATTGGATGTAAATCCAATGCCTTCTTAGGCTTCGACCTACTGGCCCACATGTCAGCCAGTCCATTTGTTTTTTAGTCCATTTGGTGGGCTGGGTGAAACAATGATGTAGCATCTATGCAGCCCATTTAAATCCCATTTGCATTTTTCTCGAAATCCGCGAGACTTGCTGGGCTGGGTGAAAATATCATGTTGGGCTAGACGGAGAAATGTTATAAAAACATAAACACATGACTGCACGTCAGTAAAATCTTTGCAAGCTTATGTACGCAATCACTAGGAGTTAACTTGCCAAGTTATATATAAACAATTATTATTATTATTTTGTAAGAACTTTCAACTTACGAAATAAAATATCATTTTAATTTGATGAGTTAATAGTATGTGGGGTATTATTATTTTTTTAGGCTAGACGTGGGACAGTTGAGTTGGTTCTAGGGGAAAGTACTGGGAGAAAACTCAGTTTACATCGAAAAAGAAAGTGGGAGAAAATTCAGAGACCTGTTGGGTCCACCTGAGGAGGGGAATATGTTGGGAGGAAGGATATCCAAAGCACGGCAGCCGAGTGAACTAGTTTTTTTACGGACAAGTGAACTAGTTTACATACATAAGCAAATAGCCACTAAAAAAGCAATCAGGTTAATGGGTTCTTAAAAGAAATATTTCGGACAAAGGAGATAATTACGACACATAGGCTAATGCATGAAACACTCAGATGATAAAGGTGCTTATAAACAGATAAAGTACAACATCTAGACCTTCCTGGCTCGCTTGATCATGACGCTGTGGATGTCCGTGTACTCGTTGGTTACGGGAAGCAGACACGCCCTCATGTCCAAGATCTGCCTGTACATGTCTTAGCATGCGTATGCGTCCTTGGTCGTGTAGGTTATGTAGGCTAGATTCAGAGGTACCTCCCACGTGTTCAAGTCGTCTTCTTTCATGTTGGCGTATCAGGGGTCGATGATGGTCTCAGCGAGGTCAACCATGGAGTCCTTCTCCTGCCCGTTGCTGATGATCTTGTATTGCTTTTGGATGTTGACAAGCTTGTTGCAACAGATGGCCGAATCGTCGCGTTCTTCCTTCTCTCCACCGTAGCGAAGGTGCAGTCGGCGCTGCCGATGAAACGGGCGAATGCTCCAGAACCTGGTGCAGCCATAGGACTGAGGTGAGGCAGAGCTTCACCGAGTCCGTATCGTTGGTGTACATCACATTCAACTTGGTGCAGCCATAGGACTGAACGGAGAACTCAAAGGGGAACTCCTTGCTGAAGTCCATATCCAACAGGCTCACCCCTCAGATCGCCATTGGAGTCTCTTCGAGTGAACGAGTGTGTAGGCGGCGGCAGCAGTTCGTTTTTCAGCTCTTGGGGAACTGGATTCAACAGTAAGCTGAGTGTGTACAGGCGACAACAGTTACTACCCCTCCCTCGTCCGTTGCACGCCCGGTAGAAGATGCACCCTCGGCCACACGTGGATCACGAGCGGGTCTGTATTGGTACTGTAATAACAGGAGTTAGTGGTCACTTTACTTAAATTTAATTAGCTTTAATAGAAATTTATACTTAAAACAAGCAATGCATTCACTCATTCTATCAGTGCCACAGGATCAACATGCACAACAATTAGAATTATTATTCTCAGGGCGCACACGATCAGCACATTTGTCGCACTTTCACAAAGATAATACTACCAAGTTTGAACTGTTTGTTATGGTTGTTGTCCTCTGCATCATCATGCCGTGTTTCCTAGCTTGCAAGATTCAGAACCAACAAATAAGATCCAAATAATAAGTACAACAAAGATGCCTACACATCTCATTGATTCCCAGCTTGCAAGATTCAGAACCAACAAATAAGATCCAAATAATAAGTACAACAAAGATGCCTACACATCTCATTGATTCCCAGCTTGCAAGATTCAGAACCAACAAATAAGATTCAAATAATAAGTACAACAAAGATGCCTACACATCTCACTGATTCCCAGCTTGCGAGATTCAAAACCAACCCATTAAAGCCTTTTTATAAAGTGAATATCAGGATTAAATCCATCTTGGCTAGTCATGTCATACAATCGAAGAACTTGGCGAATGCTCTTGACCGTCACACATCTGTAGTTGAGTATTCCTATTTGCACAGCACAAACAAGGAGACAGGAGAGCATGATTTTGCTTCAATATCGGCCTCCTTGAACTCAACCTCCAGCTCTACTTGGATGAGGTCTTCCTGGAGTTCCATGATTCAATTCATGCGCCTTTTTCTACAGTTCACCTGAAATGAAGCAAAGATTGCATCATTCAGCTAGCAAGAAGTACTTGCTCTTGTGAGCTGGCAGGTTCTTCTTTAGTAGTTGCACTAAAATTGAGGAACATTAAGGTTGGTTGTCCGGCTCATGTAAGGTGCAACTATAATTTTCTTATCCTTTTGTGCAGTTCCACTAAAATAAAGTGCCATTGTGGTGACAGTGACCGCTCCATCTTGCAAAGGCTAATAAAATGTTGCACGAGATTACCAGCAGAACTTGACGGAGATTTTGGAAACTCCAATCACCATTTTGTGCAGTTCCACCAAAATTGAGAGATGTTGCCCACGTGACATTTTAGTTGAACTGCACAAGACACTCATTCCAAAAAAAGTGTTTTGTGCAGTTCACCAAAAGGTCATAATAGCAACAAGGTGAAATGGATATCCCTGTCTGCACAAAAAGATAGAAAGTAAATAGTTGCTGGTCAAAATAAGAATATACGAAACATATACAAAATGAAAAGAAGCATCTTAATTATGTTCATGGCAATCACGCAAGGACAGTAGAAATTTTAAAACGTCAGCAATGCTTCATGTTACCAGAAGCATTACGATCAATAATGAGATTCCTCAAATATGGGATTACTTTAATGGTGGCATTGCTTGTTTACCAGACACAGTAAATCAACAGCAGCTAAAGAGTTGGTTTAAGGGCATGGGACCGTGGGGACACCAGGACACTCAGCAGCGTAAAGGAGCAACTTACTTATCATACTGGGGAAAACAGCAGGAGTGCCATTTGTAACACAATTTAATTGCATCTTATCATTGAGGCATTAGATTAACAATAACACTGGTTAGACATGTCCCTAAGGTAACAGTGTGATCGCTTCATTTTACATGCGCCCTTACATTAACAACAGCAAAAGGTTGGTATAAGGACATGCGACAATGGACGCATCAGCACAATGTACCTACAAGGAGGCATAAAGTGGTGATGCCGAGTTTGTTCATGCTATGTGAGGGCAGCAAACCTAATCCTGGAGACCTTGTACTATGTGAGGGCAGAAAATCTAATCCTGGAGACCTTTTACTATGTGAGGGCAGCAAATCTAATCCTGGAGACCTTTTACTATGTGAGGGCAGCAAATCTAATCCTGGAGACCTTTTACTATGTGAGGGCAGCAAATCTAATCCTGAGACCTTTTACTATGTGAGGGAAGCAAATCTAATCTTGAGACCTTTTACTATGTGAGGGCAGCAAATCTAATCCTGGAGACCTTTTACTATGTGATGGCAGCAAATCTAATCCTGGACATACTCTGTTGACTTGTCCACCAGCCACCACTTTCTATCCTTTTTTCAACCAATAATAGATTTGTTCCTTATCCAGTTTGTACTGCGTTTTTCCATTATTTCCCTTTTCAACCAAGAGACCGGTTGGGTATCCGGTCTCTACTACTTTCACCATATTATTTCCTCTTTGAATCAAGTCCTAGATTCATGCTACAACTTCCCCTCTTTCTTCGTTGTTTGAACAAAGCCCTAGATTCGAATGCATGAAGTAGCTTTACCTCTAATAATACTAAAAATTTAGGTGGCTTTGGAAGAGTTGATGGGAGTATAAAAAGATGCACATGCAGACACGTGGGGAGCTGGGGCAGTAGAGCAAGGCCGCTTTCGAAGAACTTATACCTGAGGATCGTCGGGATGTCGGCGGCGGCAGGTCGGATCTGTGGACAATACGGCAGGAAGGAAGAAGGGTCGGAGGACCTCCCAAGCCGGTGTTGTGTCGGAGAGAACGGCACAGGCAGAGGATCGGGCCCCTCCGGCAGCTATGGGTTTCCTCCCTCGGCGGCGATAACTGCGTGAATGATTCCTGCGGTCGCCAGCACCGTCTAGAAACGATGCGCGGTGCGGGGCCGCAGGCCGGCGCCTTGGATGATTTGGCACAGCCGACTGCCGCTCGCGTCCATCGCCTCCATAGGTGCTTGTGGCTTCTGGTCACTTGGTCTTGGATTGGAGTGAGCAGTGTTGCACAGAGACTTGGGAGGGAGGGAGAAGGCATGTAGTAAAATCAAGCTTCTCCTCGTTGTACGAGTTGACGCGACACATCATAGCACTGGCCCCACATGCTTGCCTCTAAACTTGGCTGAAAGACCCGCAGTGTACAATATATTTGCTGCAACCTCTAACATTTACCCACCACAAATTAAAATATATGTGGCCGTATGCATCGTTCTGATACAGAGGCCGGGGAGTCCTCCCTTTTCGAAAAAAACAAATTAAAATATATATTCGTGTCTTGACCAGATGAGCGTGCAAACTACATTCACCAGGGTGCCAGGTAGGGCCAGAAGACTATTTTAATTTATTTTTAAACTTCGAGATGGCCACATAGCATGGAGCCAACCCCAACGATTTTAAGGGGCTGTTTGGTTTGTGACTAACTTCGCCAAAGATTGCCACACCTAAGGTTAGGCAAGTTTCACCAACGTAGGTGAGTGTTTGGTTCAAGCCACACCTTAGACAAGCCACACTTGGGCCCCACATGGCATACACACAAAAAGTGTGGCAAGATTCCCTTAGGCTTGCCAACTTGTGGCTCTCATTTTGATGAACTAACCTTAGGCAATTTTGGCAAAAATGTGTGGCAAAGTGTGGCAATGCTAGTCCTAGAACCAAATAGCCCCTAAAGCTTACAGGCACGGTACACGCTATCCTAGAGTACTCTACACATGAAACTGCCACACGAGCATCCGGGCTGTGCTTGGCTCTTCGCCACTTCAGGAAGTCAAACAATGATGGAGTACTACAGCACTGGAGGAGTACTACAGTACGATTCTGGCCATCTGACACCGATTGAACTGTTGCATGTCCACCGCGTGCGGGAGGGAGAGTGTGTAGCGAAAGCTTCTCCTAGTCTTGCCAGCCACACGCTCACGGGCGAGGGAGGGACGCTCCTGCCTTTGCGTGTATGACAGGTGGGCCAGACAGGTGTGTGGCCAACCTGTCATACAACCAAAGGCAGGTGCAGTTAAGTCCGCGAGGGAGAGGATAATCAAACTTCTCGTTGATTTACGAGTTGACACGACACATCAAAGCACTGCACTCGATATATTTCAATAATTTGCGTTTACCGATGCATTAATTACAACACATGCATGCATGTCATGACTCTCCTTTTGATACTTGCATGTGTTGATTTAATGCACCTTGAAGTAGTATAAAATATGTGACAAGCACTCCCTCCGTTCCACAATACATGCCTTCCATTTGTCAAAATATAGATGTACCTAGACATGTTTTAGTATATAGGTACATCCATGATAGAGCCAATCAGATGGTTGAGAACACTACAATTCGTAGCTATAGATGCGTGTGTGACTCCCAGATGCAGAGGCCGGGGGTCATCATCCTCCTTTTTGAGAAAAAACAGATGCGTGTGTGAGAGGACGAGTGCGTGCGTGCACCTCTTCTCTTCCTGTATAATGTACTACTAAACTCAGAGTACAAGTTTTTGTGGGTGGCACGATGGTGCGTGCAAGAAGTCCCGAGAGATAGGTTTAATGCGTCTGAAAAAAAGACTAGCCTAGAGCTCGCCACGCGGCTATTCCTGTCGAACGCCTCATTGACCGTAAGATATGTATACGACGGTGCCAGTTATTGCACGTACACATCAGTACTCCCTCCTTTCCAGTTTATAGGGCTTAATTCAAAAATCTCACCAACCAAGATGGTGAGTGGTGGAATATTTTTTGTAGTTTGCAAAAGCACCTAATTAATGCTCTTGTTTTCCTCAAAAAAATTTGTTTATCAATGCATTAATTGCAATGCATGCACGCATAAAGTACATGCATTGGTCAATTTTCTCTTAATACTTGCATCAATGATTTAATGCACCTTGGAATCTGAACATGTGTTGGGGAGCATATTGGAGTACATACTCACAGCAGTATATTGAATTGCAAACCTGTTCACACCGATCACAATCTAAACGGTTTCCCACTTAGGAGCGTATAAGTACTCGGTTATAAATACTAGTATGCCAAGATGAGTGCACATTCCTCCTCAACTCCTCATCCACAAAAACAAACAAGTCATTCAGCATCCTTCCCTTGCGTCTGCCATGGCCAGCGTGAGTTCTGGGTCGAGAGATTGCCAGCATGGAGAGGCGAGCATGGAAGCGGAAGCACGAGAGATGTCCCGCCTCGCTGCGAGAGCAGCCGACATGCCCCGCCACGTGGAAGTAGCAGCACAGAGGTCCCGCCATGCCGTCGATGCAGCAGACCGGTCCGGCCGCACCGTGGAAGCAGCAGAGATGTCCCGCCGCGCCACGAATGCAGCAGAGATGTCCCACCGCGCCGCGGCGGCCTGGGAAAATTTCTCGCGGGCAGGCGACAACTGTTACAGGCGCATGCATGCGATCGTCCATAGCCAGATGGATCAGATCTCCGGCTGGGCGAGGTTGCAGGACGACATGAAAGCCTCGTTTAAACAGGCTACCGGCGTTATCCGACAACTAAGGGAGGGAAATGAGAGGCTCCGGGCCGAGCACGACCTGCTGAGGGAGAAGATCGTCCGAAGTGTAGACCAGTAGGAGGAGACCAGTGCCTTGTTGAAGAGGACCGGCGTCATCATCAAGAAACTTATGGACGAGAATGACATGCTCTGCAACGAGCGCCAAAGGCTGGTGGAGGAATCCGTGGATGTTCTCAAGCAGCGTCTTGAGGACACGAAAGACCTCATCACCGCTCGCCATGGAGACTAGTTCCCGTGGCCTGCAGCAACGCATCAAGAAAGTAGAGATCAGCGAGCCAGATCCTTGTCTTCCTTCTTCTTTTGCCCTTGTGTATTTCGGGCGTAGCTGCATGTGGCTTTTTTAATTATCTTTCTAATTATGTAAGACAATTAATCGTCCTTATCTTTCTGTGGAAGATCAATGTTGCGGGGCTGGAATGAAGAAAACTCTTGTTGTGGCGACCCTGGCATTGCTGTTCTTCTAGTTGCTGCTGGGCTTCCTTCAGTTTCCTGGTTTCTTTTGATGTAATAATCGGTTTAGGATGTGGATCGTGTCATCGGTTGTGAAATGTTGGGTTCTAGCGTGGATGTTTGGCCTTTGTTGGCCTCTTGGGATGTTGCGATTTCAATCTGGTAGCTTTTAGTCCTTCGTGTTAGGCTGGAGTTGTGCTGAACTTCTTGTGAATTGTGGTGGTTTTCAGTAATGAAAATCGGAAGGGGCAAGCCCTTCTTTGATCAAAAAAATAATAATCATCCTTATATATTCATCAGTCTTGCTATAAGTCGCAGTAGATGCTATATAGTTCCGTCAGATCTTACATCAAGATCCGTGCTTTCAGATTTTCTTTTTTCTCTCTTAAATCTCAGTCGAGTGAGACATAGCCATGCCATTAAACAGAGGCTCAGGCGCCATTAATGGAGACCTTGGGAGAGAGATGGATGGCAGATGGAGATCAAAGGGCTCTCCTCTCGATAAGCACGCGCAGGGGTCTGATCGCACGCCTCTCGTACTCAAATAGCTACCCTGCACGGCGCCTCCTAGCTAATAAAAAATGTGGACGTGTGGCGGCATGTAAATGGTACTAGTAAGTAGAACGCCCACGGTTTCAATAATACTTGTGTTTCCGATTGTAACGTGACAGCACTTGTTCCAAAATGACTTTGTTGATTGTTAATGTGTGCGCCTTCGGAAATCGGACTGCAAATTTACCACAGCATGTTGGTGCCATGTCATGGCACCAAGCCAAGTTTCATTATTTTCATGCGTGTTTTGGATTTACAGGAATTAAAAAACTAAGTTTCTCAATGTTTCCAACCCAGGCCACGACGCCCAGAATTTTGAATTTCATTCCCATTTCTTGCATGGAACCTAGAAATTTACCCGAGGACACACATGTGATTTTTCAACCAACTTTGGTGCACTGGAACATGTGCTTGTATTTCAAATTTGAATTATGCACACAAAGGTGACACGTTCCCTCCCAGAACCACGAGCCTTCTTGAGAGAAGCTCCGATTTGCAAGAAGCTTATACCAAAATTTGTTCCTATTCGGCCAATTTTTTTACCACGGCATGGTACTACCATGACATGACACCATGCCAAGTTTCATGATTTTAAAACCAAGTTTCTCAATGTTCTCGACCGAGCCACGATGCCCAGATGTTTGAATTTTATTCTCATTTTTTGCATGGAACCTACTCCCTCCTTCCATCTACATAGGGCCTAATGTGTTTTTCAAGACAACCTTTGACTATTGACAAGATTAATAGCACATGAGATGTATACTATGAAAATTATATTATTGGAAGCTCCTTTGACATACAAATTTGAAGGTATGCTTTGTGTAAGTTGCATGTAATATAGTCAATGTTAGCCTCGAGAAACACATTAGGACCTATATAGATGGAAGGAGGGAGTAGAAATTCACCAGAGGACACAAATGTGATTTTTCAACCAACTTTGGTGCACGGGAGCATGTGCTTGTAGTTCAAATTTGAATTATGCACATTAAATGACCAAAAACTCAATTAATGTGTAAATAAGGCCAAACGAAGCCGGAATAATTCCTAAATTTAACAGGGCACTCATGTAGTTCTATGTTGCCTTTGTAAATAAACTCAAGGGGGACAACGTATATCGTTTCGCACTCAAAGGTGGCACGTTCCCTCTCAGAACCATGAGCCTTCTTGAGAGAAGCTTCGGTTTGCAAGAAGCTTATACCAAAATCTGTTCCTATTCGGCCAATTTTTTTACCACAACATGGTAGTACCATGACATGACATCCATGCCAAGTTTCATGATTTTCAGACGTGTTTTGGATTTACAAGAATTTTAAAACCAAGTTTCTCAATGTTCTCGGCCGAGCCACGATGCCCAGATGTTTTAATTTTATTCTCATTTCTTGCATGGGACCTAGAAATTCACCCGAGGACACAAATGTGATTTTTCAACCAACTTTGGTGCACGAGAGCATGTGCTTGTAGTTCAAATTTGACTTATGCACATTAAATGACCAGAAACTCAATTAATGTATAAAAATGACAAACGAACCCGGAATAATTCCAAAATTTAACAGGGCACTAATGTAGTTCTATGTTGCCTTTGTTAAGAAACTCAAGGGGGGCAGCGTATATCGTTTCACACTCAAAGGTGGCATGTTCCCTCTTAGAACCACGAGCTTCCAAATCGGCCCAATTTTTTACCACAACATGTTAGTGCCATGACATGACACCATGCCAAGTTTCATGTTTTCCAGGCGAGGTTTGGATTTACATGAATTTAAAATCAAAGTTTCTCGATGTTCTCGGCCAAGTCATGACGCCCAGATGTTTGAATTTCATTCTCATTTCTTCCATGGGACCTAGAAATTCAACCAAGGACACACATGTGATTTTTCAACCCACTTTGGTGCACGGGAGCATGTGCATGCAATTCATATTTAGATTATGCACATTAAAAGTCCAGAAACTCAATTATGTATAAAAAGGCCAAATGAACCTGCAATAATTCCAAAATTTAACAAGGCACTCATATAGTTCTATGTTGCCTCTGTAAATAAAATCAGGGGGAGGCAGCGTATATCGTTTCGCACACAAAGGTGACACGTTCCCTCTCGGAACCACGAGGCTTGTTGAGAGAATCTTTGGTTTTCCAAGAGGCTTATACCAAAACTTCTCCCAATTCAGCCAAAAATTATACGTATGAAAACGGGGTTTAGATTATCCCAAACATCTCGCTACCTAGACCAATAATGTACTATGATTTGAATTCAACATAAAATGGATACAAATATTTGAATTGGAGAGCGTATGGTACATGTAGTTCATAGTGAAATATGATTACTGCTATATGTATGTTTTTTGTTATCAAGATAATATTTAAATTATTGTATAACTTGACAACAATCGTATTCAAATAAGGAAAATTGATTCAAATTTAGTCCATATGGTCGACGACAATATATATGTTCACATGGTGGAGTAAAATGTTCATATATGATGGAAGATCAAAATGTACGACTACATCAATTATAAACCGCAAGGTCACCTAACGATATATTCGAATTCAACATAACGTGGATTCAAAAATTGAAATTCGAGATCATGGCATCTGTAATCATATAAAAAGGGACATTACTCTTTCTTTGGTGGGAATTGATTTGTTTTTTGTTGTTGTTGAGGGAAGTGCGAATCGATTTGGTACTGTGCAGGGTAATCTTGTTCTCCCGATTTTTTTACATTTTTCTTGTAGTTTTTTCAATGGCATCTATAGCAATATAGTAAAAGGGGACATGACTCTCTTGTGTCTTGTATGAATTTTTTTTCACACGTTAAGTTTGTTCTACCGAACAAGGAATCCGCACCTTGTTATCCCGAAATTTTCAAGCTCGAGTATCTTTTGTCTCACCTGCTTTGAAACTCCCGCTTCTTCAACCCGCGCCGCGCTTTGTTATCCCGAAATTTGGACGCGCGTGAGAACTCCCTCCTCATCCGAAATCGCTCTCTCAGCCCAAACACGCGAAATCCCCTTCTACCCCTCAGCCGAAAATGAAGCTCCATGTCGCGGTGTCAAAACTGGTGGGGGTACGCTGGTAACTTACCCTACATTTCGGACAAGCACGTCCCTAAGCTTGGCTCCCCCTCCCCCTTCGCCCCCCATTCGTACACCGAGGCTGCCAAAACCCGCGAAACCCCACGCTCCTTCGTCGGCCTCCCGACCGCCGCCCAGCCGGAGATTCTTCGCCGACTACGTCGTCCACCGCAACAGCTCACCGTCCCTCATCCACCGCACCGGATGAGGATCTGTTGTCGATCTCGTCGTCCCACCGGATCAGCTGCCCCATCCTCCACCTCCAAGGAGCTGCCCCGATGTTCGCCTCGTCTATCGCACCACCTCAATCCCCACAGCGCCGTCTTGACCTGCCCCACCAGAACCGCAGCACCCTCACCAATTTCTCCGATGAAGCCGAGGCCAACTCGGCGCCACTAAGGAGGTTCTGCACTCACTGCTGCATTTTATCTTTTATTCGATCTCATCGGGCTGCCGGTGCTCGATACCGAGCAGACATGGCATGTCTCCATCGACGGCGCCGTCGCCAGCCACATCATCCACGACGTCTCTCCCCCATGTCGTTGCTTCCTCGGCGGCAACTTCCACAACGGCACTAGCTGCAGCTGCTCCGGCTCTCGCTCGCGCTGCAGCTCTGTTCTTGCTGTCGGTCGCGCTGCTGCACTGCTCCTGCTTTCGTTCGTGCTGCTGCTCTGCTCTTGCTCTCGCTTGTGCTGCTGCTGCTACACGACCTCCGGCAGCTACAGGAGTTGCTGCTTTAGCACTCACTCGTGGTGCTACTGCACGACTTGCTCTCTGCTTGTGCGTTCCCTGCTCGAGCGTCTGCTGATTTAGGTCACTGCTTCTCTGCTACTAGTGCTCGAACGCCCTAAACATCTATTGCAATGCTCTGTTACTAGTTCAATCAGTTTTGACAGTAAAATTCAGTTTCGACTGCGAAGTTCATTTTCTTTAGTTAAGTTCAGAGTGAACAATACTTACAGCATCTGCCGGAGCGGTCGTGGCGCGGCTGATGCGTTTTACATCTAGCACTTTTTGGTGATGTATTTTACATCATTATTGTAGATGATATTAGGGTCCCACTTTAGATTAACGTTGTCTGTCTTGTCATGCTTCAGCCTTGTCGCCATACACCTTAGCGGAGCTGCTCCAATGACGGAACCGTCCATCACAACGGAGTAGTACCCTCGGCGCCATTCCTAGAGGCCTCGAATCTTCTTCCCCACCTCCGACAGTCACACCATCATCATCACCATCCTCCACGTCCAACCCAATGATGCTGAGGTCCACAAGGCTATGCCAAAGAGGTTGTACACTCGTCGCATCACTTTGTTTCTCCATTCCTCTGTTCTTCCAATTCATGTGAGCCAAACACCCAGGTTTTCTGAAATCCTATGTTTCCAAATGCTCTGTTTTGCACGTGCATTCCTATCCTATTCCTGTGTTTTTCCTGTCCCTGCGTTTATAGAATCCTCCAATTCTAAGGAGCCCTTACAGATTTACTTCATTTTCAGATAGGCGTCAAAGAAAACTCTGTGTGTTATGTCCTGCTCCTGCCGTGCCGTCATCCACCCCACCTGAGGTGCACCATCGACAGAAGCGTTCACTGCAGCAGAGATCCCCCTGCAGACTTCCTTTCGCCGCCTCAGATCATCTTCCCCGTTGCCGGCAGCCACGCCAACTGCATTACCATCATCGACTGAGCAGATGAACCTGAGGACTACACAGTTCCGGAAGAGAGGTCGCAGTCTTTCGTGTTTGCTTACGTTATACATCGGTTATTATTACCTGCTACTTTATCGTTCAATCTTGAGTTTTGAATTGCCCATGGGTCTCATATCGAGCCAGCAACGAATAGTATCTGTCTACTATCTGGTTCATCTGGGGTCTTCTATGTGGTTCATGTTGGGTGGGCAACAAACAATAGATGATCCATTGTCTATCTTTTTAAACTGAAGCTATAATCTACCTGCTATCATTAGTTTTGGATCCATCCACTCGTTTGCTACCATCAGTCTTGATTTTTGCATGCACCCCTTAGGCCTTACAAAATCTAACTATTTTTATTATGCATGTCAGATATTGTACACAATCGTACTGAACATGTAGAGAAAAAGAGAAGACCGTTGCGTGCGAATATAATGTCATGCAGACGCCGCTCCATGGTGGGCGAAGTGCCCCCCTCCTGCATTTCCAGATTGTATTCCAGAGGAAGATAACTGTTCAGATGGAGATTCAGAAGGAGCCGACCACGCCTGTTTACCACCTGAGGTGTTTGCTCTAACCTGGCATGCTGATGTTGGTCATATCATGCATATGGCGCCTTGCATTGCTTACATTATACATCTTATATGTCATCAGCTTAGTTTAGATTTGCTTTGTGTGAATGCCACCTGTTTGGTTTCTATATCATACTCCCACCATTCCTAAATATTTGTCTTTTTAGAGATTTCAACAAGTGACTACATACGGAACAAAATGAGTGAATCTACACTCTAAAATATGTCTATATACATCCGTATGTGGTAGTCCATTTGAAATCTCTAAAAAGACAAATATTTAGGAACGGAGGGAGTATATGGGAATTATGCAATGCCATCTTCTTTAGCCAGGCATCATATACGTGAATCATGCAATGCCATCCTGTTTAGCCAGTCATCGTATATGTGAATTGTATCGTGCCATATTTTTTTCCATAATGTATTCCATTTGTCAACAATGTTTATACATTCATCTACTCTTCCTGTGCATCAGCCATTTGAGTCGGTCATGGGAAAATCTGGAGTGAAAACAAGGTCTTCTGAGCAGTCAGTGCTACCTGTCGATGCAGATTTCTTGCTGGTTACAGATAGCTCCTCAGAGGAGGATTCAGAGAGAGATGACCAGTCGTATCCCCCCCCCCCGAGGTGCATGCTCTAACTTGGCTGGGTTATATTGCTCATATCATGCATATGGTGTCTTGCATTGCCATGCCATCTGCTTAGATTAGACATGCTTTGTGTGAATGCCTCCTGTTTGCTTTCTATATCAGATATGTGAATTATGCAATGCCATGTTTTTCAGCCAGTTATCATATATGTGAATTATGCACCGCCATGGAGCCAGGCATCATATATGTGAATTATCTCATGCCATCTTTTTTTCATTACGTATTCCATTTGTCGACAATCTGTGTATATTGAACTACTCTTCATGTGTATCAGCCATTTGAGCCGGTTATGGAAAAATCTGGAGTGAAAACAAGGTCTTCAGAGCAGGCAATGGTACCTGTTGAAGCATATATCTCGATGGTTACAGGGAGCTCCTCAGAGGAGGATTCAGAGACAGATGACCAGTCCTATATCCCACCTGAGGTGTATGCTCTAAGTTGCAATGTTTATATTTCTCATATGATGCATATGGTGTCTTGCATTGCTTAGTTTAGACATCATATGCACAATATTGAATTCTATCTGCTTAGTTTAGAGATCATACATGCGAGTGCCAGCTGCTTAGTATATGAATCAATTATGTCAATTATATCATGCCATCCTGTATACTTAGACAACATGTATGTGAATTATTTCATCCCAACCTATTTTAGAAAGACATCATATAGTTTTGTCATGTCATCCTGTTTAGGTACTCATCATATGTTGAATTATGCCATTATATCCTGTTAAGTTATCCATCATATATCTGAAACTGTGTCATGCTATCCTGTTTAGTTAGGCATCATATATGTGAAATTGTGTCATGCTGTCCTGTTTGGTTAGACAACATATATGTGAATTACCACATCTGTCTATCATACAATGTCTGTACGTTCAATTTCTTTTCTTGTTTATCAGCCATTTGAATTGGAGGGGGTGATGGCAGTATCTAAGGGAGCAAAAACCCGTTCTTCACAAAAGACAGTGCTACCCGTCGATGCAGATAGAACCATGGTTGTACTGGCCCACAAACTAGCCCCACCACACATAATCGAGACTCTTCCAGATTGCACACTTACACCGTTGGGCAGAGAACCAGCTACAACCCATCTAACCGCAACCCCAGCGGATAGTAACCCACTTATAGTTGACAAAGCACCATGTCCACCACAGAGTACCCCCACACGAGCAGTTTGTAAAGCTACTGCAGTGCCCAAAGCACGAAGACCACCACAGCTAACCCAAACTCCACGTTTAAAGCAGAAGAGCAACTGTTCTCAGGTCAGATTCCGTAGCTATGGTCCATACTCCTTTGCTGTTGCATCACTGTATTTACTCATACCAACTACTTTCGAATTTGAAGGATCCAATTGAAACTCCAATGGCGCAACAGGTATGTTTTAAACCTATTTCTTTAACTGGATTGCTGTTCTAACTTCTTGCTCTATGTTGATTTCAGTTTAAGTTGTATAAACAGTTATGTTCTCATGTGATGCACATTACAAGTGCTGCCAATGCTGTGTAGTTTCTCACACTTATATTCTGTCTATGCTGCTGTGTCTTAAAAATATATGAGTTGAACTGTGTCTCTATCTTGATTAGGGAACATAAACTAGAATGATATGGACAATACAGTGACCATAGTACATAGATATATGTTTGTTTCATGTTGTTATCCTGTCCACCTTACTACTGAACCGGTTTACCAAAATGAGTTTCGTATACTACAAGCTAAACCTGTGATGTGTCTGCTTGTTTCTCTTGTAGTATGCAAACAGAATATTGGAGAAGAGCACCCCACTATGCAATGGTAGAGAAAGTAATGCAGATAAGGTTCAAGATAGTGAGACAACCCTGTTGGTCTCCAAGAAAGGTGATAAAAACGATCTTGTAGACAGTGAGAAAACCCCACAGTCCTGCGTTGATGTAGTGTTCGAGTTACTGGCCAGTACCGCTGGCACAAGCTCTTCGAACTCGCTGCCTGAATCACTTCGGCTTCTTCAGTCTCAGCTACAAGCTGAAAGGCATCAGTCAGCTGTGCTGCGGCAAGAAGCCGAAGGACTGAGGAAGTCCCTGCAGAATTCAGATGCGTACTTTCTTGTGCAACAGCAAGCGCTGGAGGATTTAAGCGCCAAACAAGAGAAAGTTAATAAGCTTGCTAAGCATCTTGCCAGCATTATGGGTACCCAGGATATTGTTTCTTGAACTCTTCTGAAGTGGTTTCAGTTCTGGACTTGTTTTGCTGCGGCGTTTATATGCTGCTTTGTTCCCTATATTTGCACTGGTGGCGAACTTTGATGCCCAGTGGATGTAATATGTGTAATAGCCGTGATAGCCTAGCATAAGTTGCTTGCTTATTTATTTCCTTGTTGTCTTGTTTATTTGTTTGCTTGTAGTCAGTGCAGTTCTTTTTCCGCGGTTTGCTAGTGGCTGCAATAACCTATTTTTTAAAACTAGGCAACAATAACCATGGGCTAATATTTACTGTAGTGACACTGGGCCTCCTACGGGCCATAGAAACAGTGGGCCTTCTACGGGCCGTAGAAACAGTAGGCCTTCTACGGGCCGTAGAAACAATGGGCCTTCTACGGGCCGTATCATCAATGGGCCTTATACATGCCGTATGATCGATTGGCCAAACATGGGCCTTATACGGGCTGTATGATCGATTGGCCAAACATGGGCCAATAACAGGCCGTATTATGGTCGTAAACGGGCTAGAGTTGGAATCGTCCGTTCATGGGCCGACCATAACGGGCCATCGTTAATAGGTCGTATTTGATGACGCTATGAAAACGGCCCAACGTATTAACGGACCACAAACGGGCCGACTGTAACCACGAGCTGAATTTGGCCCACAAGCAGAAAATGATAGTAACAGGCCGTAAGTAAACGAATGCTGGAAATGAGCCCAAGAATAAATGGGCTCTGAGAAAGCCGAAAGATAACATGGGCTGGAAACGACCCAATGGAATAATGGGCCGTTAATGGGTATAAACTGATACGCTGTTCATTTCGGGCCAGTTTCACCACAGGCCGTTAATGGGTGTAAAGTGATACACTGTTCATTACGGGCCAGTTTCACCACGGGCCGTTAATAGGCCAAGAGCTACATAGGGCCTCATATGGGCCGAAAGACGTCATGGGTCATACATGGGCCAGAAGTGAAAATGGACTGGAATCATATTGGATGGCCCAGATGACGCTACTGGGCCTAATTCGGATAGGGCGTAACGGGCCTTGGGTTAGCGGGTTGTAAATGGGCTATATGCAAACATGCCGTTAATAGGCTTTCCATGGGCCAGCCCGCCACCTTTTGACCAAGTCAAATGGGCCGGCCTTTTCACATGAATGGGCCTCTGTTGGGCCGTGCCACGTGTCGACGTATCATAGGCGCCTTCTGTCCAATGAGTGGATGACATATGTCCCAACGATGAGCCGACATGTGTTTCCTCCAGCCAATGATGATTTTACACGTAGAAAATCCCCATTGGTCGGGGCTGTTAATGGGTTATCGGATCCATAACTCGACCCGATAGCTTAACGGCGTTCCGTTACGGTGGATGCCACGTGTCAATCACCCTTGACGAAAGCACTTCCGTGATGCGTGATTTATCGTCATGGAAGTGCACACTTCCGTGATGATAATTTTGGTAATGTCATGGTACACTTCTACGACAGCACAGGTATGACTATCTTGATTCTGTCATAAAATCGTCATGGATGTACATGCATGACAAAAAACGCGACCTACTGTGACAAACACGTATCATCACGGAAGTGTATTTTTTTGTAGTGAAACCGCATAACAACATACGTTGTTCCCTTTGTCATCGGTATGTTACTTGCCTGAGATTCGATCATTGGTATCTCAATACCTAGTTCAATCTCGTTACTGACAAGTCTCTTTACTCGTTCCTAATGCATCATCTGCAATTAACTCATTAGTCACATTGCTTGCAAGGCTTATAGTGATGTGCATTATCGAGAGGGCCCAGAGATACCTCTCCGACAATCGGAGTGACAAATCCTAATCTTGATCTATGCCAACTCAACAAGTACCATCGGAGACACCTGTAGAGCACCTTTATAATCACCCAATTACATTGTGATGTCTGGTAGCACACAAAGTGTTCCTCCGGTATTCGGGAATTGCATAATCTCATAGTCATAGGAACATGTATAAGTCATGAAGAAAGCAATAGCAATATACTAAATGATCAAATGCTAAGCTAACGGAATGGGTCAAGTCAATCATATCATTCCCTAATGATGTGATCCCGTTAATCAAATGACAACTCATGTCCATGGCTAACCATCTTTGATTCAACGAGCTAGTCAAGTAGAGGCATACTAGTGACGCTCTGTCTGTCTATGTATTCACACATGCATTATGTTTCCGGTTAATACAATTCTAGCATGAATAATAAACATTTATCATGAAATAAGGAAATAAATAATAACTTTATTATTGCCTCTAGGGCATATTTCCTTCAAAAACATGGGGTCCACACAGCATGTGGGTCCAGATAAACTTCATACAGACATACTATCCACTCGGATTACCATCAAGTCACTCGGACGACAACAACCACTCGGAGCATAGCACTCCACTCGACCAACTCATTCCACTCGGAGCACCTAATCTCACTCCGATATGCGAAGACCAGCAGTCGACAAGGCACTCGAAGCATCATCTTAGTAGTAGGCTGAGTTATGGCATTAACGCCCCCACTTTGTAACATAGGAGGTGAGGAGTGGCGCACTCTATATAAGCCACCCCCACCAGTAGACTAGGGGACTTTTTTCTTCCACCTCTCCCTCTTTCTCACCATTTAGCTTGAGGCATGGAGATCTGTTCTCCTCTCTCTCTCTCTCTCAAATACACCATGTAATCTCCAGATATACACTCACATAAAACAAAGCCTCTCCGGAGCATGAGACGTAGGGTTGTTATCTCCACCGTGAGAGGCCCCAACTCGCTAAAACCACCGTGTCACCCATTTGCATTTCGATAGATCATGCTCCGTTACCCTATACCTTATTATTGCCAGAATCGTTCCCACGACAGTTGGCGCCCACCGTGGGGCATGGCGTCTATTGAGGCATGATGTAGATGGTTATTTTTTAACCGCCGGCGGCAGATCGATTCCCGCTGGAGCCCTTTATTGGGTTTCATCTTCACCTTTTAACACATCTTTTGTACTGCTCATCTTCATGACGAGCAAAGCATTGCAAGCAGAAGGGAAACAAATATCCATCCAAGCACTTGCAAGAAGAGCCATCGACCTTCAGGAATGATGACGTGAAAGCAGAAGCCAATTGTGCCTCCATGCAGGGCCACCGGCACCGTCCGCCCCATCGACGTCACGCACGACCACCAGCGCCGTCCGCCTCATCGTCGTCTCCGACTTAGACACAGCCGAGTGGACCTCGTCCGTGACGTCGCCGTTGAGCTCCACGCGCGGCCACTGGTGCTGTCCGCCTCATCATCATCACGCACGACCACCAGCATCGCCGTCACCCATGGCTGTCGTTGTCGTTCGCCTCATCGTCGACTACGTCCTCTTCTTCTCGGCTGCTCGGCGCCGACCTCCGTAGTGGAGGCGCAGGCCCGGCGCGACGTAGGCGTGCAGCGCTCCTTCCTCCGGTGCCGATCGCTGGCGACGGTCTTCGTGGCGGGGGTGCGCTGCAACAGCAACCAACGAAACAACTTCGTCCCGCAACCGATGGCCATTCATGATTGAAGGATTGAAGGAATCAATGCCTCGTAAGTGCATGCATAACCCGGGTCGTTTCCTCACTTAATTAACTGCATGCAGGAAAAAATGGAAACGAAAGGACGCGGTGAAGGAATCTTCAATGTTGGATTAATTGGCTGCCTCATTAATTAGCCATTCAAACAAGGTGCGTTGATCCATTTCTTCCGCAGCCTCCAGCGCAAACGCATCTTGCATTGACTTCAAGCCAGCCCAGCCGCTCCGCTACTCTGAGTCGGTACTCTGGTATGCTCGGACAAGTACAAGTCTACACTCGACATATGCAACACTCGACACGCATCGTTTTCTTGGACACGTTCAGGCGACTAACATGCAGGCACTTGATCATTCGTGTGTTCCCACTCGGTCGGACGCCTCCTCGATGACATGCTAAACTCGACCGCCCATGCGATGTCACTCGGTTGGACACATCCTCGAAACTCGGCCACCCACATGTCGTCACTCCGTGGGACGCGTCTAAGTCACTCGAACGCTCCATTCGTCATCATTCCGCAGGATGCCTCTACTTCACTCGGATGCCCCGCGCATCGTCACTCCGCAACACGCGTCTATATCACCGGACGCTCTGCACATCGTCACTTCGTGGGACGCCTCTACTTCACCCGGATGCCCTACGCATCGTCACTTTGCGGCGCGCGTCTACATCACCGGACGCTCCACGCGTCGTCACTCTGTGGGACGCGTCTAAGTTACTCGGACGTCTCGTTCGCCGTCATTCCGCGGGACGCCTCTTCTTCACTCGGATGCCCCGCGCATCGTCACTCCACGACACGCGTCTACATCACCGGACGCTCCGTGCATCGTCACTCCACGGGACGCCTTTACTTCACTCGGATGCCCCGCGCATCGTCACTCCGCGGCGCGCATCTACATCACCGGACGCTCCACGCATCGTCACTACGCGGGACGTGTCTACGTCACTCGGACGCCCCGCTCGCCGCCACTCCGCGGGACGCCTCTACTTCACCCGGACGCTCCGCGCATCGTCACTCTGTGGGACGCCTCTACTGCACTCGGATGACCCGCGCATCATCACTCAGGGGCACACGTCTACATCACCGGACGCTTCGCGCATCATCACTCCGCGGGACGCGTCTACGTCACTCGAACGCCCCGCTCGCCGCCACTCCGCGGGACGCCTCTACTTCACTTGGATGCCCCGCGCATCGTCACTCCGCGGCGCGCATCTACATCACCGGACACTCCACGCGTCGTCACTCCGTGGGACACGTCTAAGTTAGCCGGACGCCCCGTTCGCCGTCATTCCGCGGGACACCTCTACTTCACTCGGATGCCCCGCGCATCGTCACTCCGCGACACGCATCTACATCACCGGATGCTCCGCGCATCGTCACTCCGCGGGACGCCTCTACTTCACTCGGATGCCCCGCCCATCATCACTCCGCGGCGCGCCTACATCACCGGACGCTCCGCGCATCGTCACTCCGCGGGATGCCTCTACTTCACTCAGATGCCCCGTGCATCGTCACTCCGCGGCGCGCGTCTACATCACCGGACACTCCGCACATCGTCACTCTGCGGGACGTGTCTACGTCACTCGGACGCCCCGCTCGCCGCCACTCCGCGGGACGCCTCTACTTCACCCGGACACTCCGCGCATCGTCACTCTGCAAGACGCCTCTACTTCACTTGGATGCCCCGCACATCGTCACTCCGCGGCACGCGTCTACATCACCGGACACTCCGCGCATCTTCACTCCACAGGACGCGTCTACGTCACTCGGACGCCCCACTCGCTGCCACTCCACGGGACGCCTCTACTTCACTCGGATGCCCCGCGCATCGCCACTCCGCGGCACGCGTCTACATCAACCGGACGCCCCACGCATCATCACTCCGCGGGACGCGTCTACGTCACTCGGACGCCCCGCTCGCCATCACTCAGCGGGACGTCTCTACTTCACTCGGACGCTCCGCGCATCGTCACTCCACGGCACGCATCTACATCAACAGGACGCCCCGCGTGTCGCCACTCTGCGGGACACGTCTACGTCACTCGGACGCCCCGCTCGCCGCCACTCCGCGGGACACCTCTACTTCACTCGGATGCCCCATGCATCGCCACTCCGCGGCACGCGTCTACATCAACCGAACGCCCTGCGCATCATCACTCCGCGGGACGCGTCTACGTCACTCGGACGCCCCGCTCGTCGTCACTCCGCGGGACGTCTCTACTTCACTCGGACGCTCCGCGCATCGTCACTCCGCGGTAGCGTCTACATCAACAGGATGCCCCGCGTGTCGCCACTCCGCGGGACGCGTCTATGTCACTCGGACACCCCGCTCGTCGCCACTCCGCGGGTAGCGTCTACATCACCCAGATGCCACGCTCGTCGCCTCTTGGTTGGTCACCTCATCACCACTCGGCCGCCCCGCGCGTCGCACTCGGTTGGTCACCTCATCACCACTCGGCCGCCCCGCGCGTCGCCACTCGGTTGGTCACCTCATAACCACTCGGCCGCCCCGCGTGTCCCCATAGGTTGGTCGCCTCATAACCACTCGGCCGCCCCGCGCGTCGCCACTCGGTTGGTCACCTCATAACCACTCGTCCGCCCCGCACGTCGTCACTCGGTTGGTCACCTTATAACCACTCGGCTGCCCCGCATGTTGCCATAGGTTGGTCACCTCATAACCACTCGGCCACCCCGCGCGTCGTCATAGGTTGGTCACCTCATAACCACTCGGCCGCCCCGTGCGTCGCCACTCGGGTGGTCACCTCATAACCACTCGGCCGCCTCGCGCGTCCCGATAGGCTGGTCACCTCATAACCACTCGGCCGCCCCGCGTGTCGGCTCTTCGTTGGTCACCTCATAACTACTCAGCCGCCCCGTGTGTTGCCACTCGGTTGGTCACCTCATCACCACTCGGCCACCCCGCGCGTCGCCATCGGTTGGTCACCTCATAACCACTCAGCCGCCCCGCGCGTCGCCATCGGTTGGTCACCTCATAACCACTCGGCCGCCCCGCACATCGCCATCGGTTGGTCACCTCATCACCACTCGGCCGCCCCGCGCATCGCCACTTGGTTGGTCACCTCATCACCACTCGGCGGCCCCGCGCGCCGCCATCGGTTGGTCACCTCGTCACCACTCCGCCGCCCCGCGTGTCACCATCGGTTGGTCACCTCATCACCACTCGGCTGCCCCACGCATCGCCACTCGGTTGGTGACCTCATAACCACTCGGCCGCCCCGCGCGTCGCCACTCGGTTGGTCACCTCATCACCACTCGGCCGCCCTGCGCGTCGCCACTCGGGTGGTCACCACATTACCACTCGGCCACCCCATGCATCACCATCAGTTGGTCACCTCATAACCACTCGGCCACCCCATGCGCCGCCATCGGTTGGTCACCCCATCACCACTCGGCCGCCTCGTGCATCGCCATCGGTTGGTCACCTCATCACCACTCGGCCGCCCCGCGCGTCGCCACTTGGTTGGTCACCTCATCATCACTCGGCCGCCCCGCGTGTCGCCATTCGGTTGGTCACCTCATCACCACTCGGCCACTCGTGCCTTCAGACAGCTAAGTCATTTTACATTCTGTTATTTCCGTCTTCCCGAGTATCCCGTAATTCACACATCATGTTCACTCGGAGGCCACGCCACCGAGTGTACCTCTACGCCCAGCTCCTTATTTTTACATACTTGCTTAGTACTGGTTATGTGACTCCCAAGACCAACTTCCATTTTTTCGCATACATCATTCACGAACACCATGTGTCGTTCTTCATTTCGAGTTTGCATCGGTCCTCCGGGGCTGCTACTCAGTCGAAACACTACACTTCCATTTTATTTGAGACAATATTCCAATGAGTTCAGTCGAATCCGTCGCTTCGGCAAGTTCGAACGGATCCTTCGCTCTTTCATACTCTTGCTAGTTAACCAGCACGCCCCTTGCACTCCCAGCGGGTGTCTATGGGTGTTATTCACACAAATCATTTCAGCACACATCAAATTTCCTCGAGAAATTATTTTGTTGGCTTGTGCCATTTTTTACACAAGTTACGCGATCACTCGACGGCCTATGCGCCAACTTCATCGCTGCTCGGACTCGGTCACCATACCGGTCCTAGCACACCACAACACCGACCTTGTCGCTCTGTTGACTTCAAACACATCCGGCCAACCCCTCTGTCGAATCCTCTTCATCGTATCGATGATATAGACCTCATCAGGCATGAGACAGATAAGTCCCTTTTATAATTAAATCTCACACTTCACTCTTTTGCGAGTTTGCCCCTTTCAAGCATCACTCGAAAGCTTCTCCTCATCTTTACCCGAGTCTGACTCGATGAATTGCAAATCATCCATTCAAAACAATATTTCTCGTATTCTGACATGTCCATTGTCGAAGCCTGTAGTACGCTCGGGGGCTACGCCACACTCGGGGGCTGCATCTCATTCGGAATGACACTCTCCTGAGTAGTCGAGTACTTCATCACCAGTCAGATCCTTCACTTAAACAAGTGTATTCGATCCGCCACTTTGACAAGTTTTATAATCACCCAGACACTCTGCACGCCAGCTTCATTCTTACTCAGACTCGGTTGTCGTGCCGGTCTTGTTGTGTCGCAACCACACTACACCGACCTCGTTGCTACATTAGCTTCGAAAGCATCTGGCTAACTCCTTCGAAGACAATTTCAGCCACTTGGCTGGACATGCAATCTGTCACTCGACCACCCCGCGCATCACCACTTGGCTGGACACATAGTCCTTCACTCGGCCACCTCACGCATCCTCACTCGGTTGTCCGGCACCACGCCACTCGGTTGTGCATGTCTTCACCACTCGGGCGCTTCGTGCGTCACCTCTCGGTTGTGCACGTCTTCACCACTCGGCCGCTCCGCGCGTCGCCACTCGGTTGTGCACGTCTTCACCATCCGACCGCCCCGCGCGTCATCACTCGGTTGTACACACTACTAGGGAAAACCTTATACACAGAATCTTAGCAGCAGCGCGGCTACGGAAAGCTCGCTACTGGTGCAAACTTAGCAGTAGCGCGTGACGCTTAAACCGCGCTGCTACAAAAATCCACTGACAATACACAACGACATAAGTTTACCAGTAGCGCGGCGCCAGGGAGCGTGCTGCTGCTAATGCCATAGTAGCAGCGCGCTTTTTTGTGACCTCGCTGCTACTAATTTTGAAATTGTGCATAGGGTTGGCCCGTTTAGCAGTAGCGTGTGACAGGAAAGCGTGCTGTTGCTACGCTCTTAGCAGCAGCGCGCTTTCTCTCTCGCGCTACTGCTAAGACGCAGCACCCACCACCTTTTCCACCTCCCCTCCCCATCTCCTCTCCTCCCTTTCCCCTACCTCCCACATCCTCCCTCTCTCACTCTTCTTCTTCCTCAATACTTCTCCCCCCATTATCTCCCTCTTCTACCTACCTTTCTCTCTCTTCATTACTCCTAGCTATAACTACACCACCTCCATTAATTCATCTCCTTTCTCTTTTTCCTCCCCCCTCCACTAGTTGAAGTTGTCTCCTCCCAAATTAGCTAGCTAGGTAGATGTAGCATTTAGTTAAGTGGCCTATTTTCCCCCTAACTAGATCTTTCTTTGTCAAGAAGAGCTTTGTGCACTTTTGACCTCCCTACATCATCATCTCCACTGTGTGCTCGATCTCGAGATAGAGGTGTGATTAATATTTCATGCTTTTGCAAAATGGAAATATATGTTCCTATTTTGTATACACACTTAATTAGCCATTATTATGCATGGGTCCAATGATGTAATATATACATGTTCCTATTTTGTATACACACTTAGCCATTATTATGCAAGGATCCAACGATGTAATATATATGTTCCTATTATGCCGAGGAAAAGAAAAAAGGGAAACTGGTTATAGCAGTAGCGCTTTAGTGAAAAAGAGCTACAGCTAGTCAAGGTAGCAGTAGCGGTTTCTGCAGAAAATCGCTATAGCTGCTCGTAATAGTAGTAGCGCGTTTCGTGTAAACGCGCTACTGCTACGTCCACTTAACCCAAAATTCTCCCTCTCCCTGCTTCATCCTGCCTCTTTTCCCCCCAAATCCCCACTCTCTCTTCCCCGGCCCCGTCGCACCGCCGCGCCCACCCCCGTCCTCAGCGCGCTCGCCCCCGACCCCGGCGTGCTCGCCCCCGACCGCGCCGCCCCCGACCCCGGCGCGCTCGCCTCCGACCCCGCCGCCCCCGACCCAGGCGCGCTCGCCCCCGACCCGTCGACCCTCGCCTCCCACCTCTGCTTCCTCCCCTCCCAACCTCGGCCGTCATCGGGCCTGCCTCCTCGCCCTGCACCCTCTGTAAACCACCCCCCTCTCTCTCTGCTAGCTAGGGTTAATTTACTTAGGTTTTAGTTATGTTAATTAGGTTATCTATTTAGTTATGAATTTAGATAGGTTTCAAAATTTGCTGAATTTATATGCAAATTTGAACTGGACATGTGATATGTGGATATGTCATGTTTTGGACATGTCATGTTTTGGTAAATGATCCGAGTTGCCTATGTTACGCTGGAATGTTGATTCATTTCCGTTCCGGTGAATTTCAGGCGCTCGATATGTCCATTTTTTTAGCAAAGGTCATGCCAAAATTTCCCGTGAATAAAGGCATGATTTGTGCTACACAGTTGGCATATCGAGTGCTGGCACATAGATTTCTTTTTTATCTCATTTCTAATTTATTCATACTTTTAGAAATAAATGAGGACACTTAATCATAGGAAACATGTCGAACAACGAAGAAACTGGGCCTTCTGACCAAGATGCAGACGAGATGGATTATGAGAGTGAACAAGACTACCTCGACTTTTTGACTGCTAAGCAAGGTTTGCAGGTCCGCCTCGATGATGGTACTGATGCTGAGACCGGTGGGGAAGGTATCGCCGGGGAAGATACCGGCGCCGATGCCGGTACCGAAAAGAGGCATAAGAAGCAGAGGATACGAAAACCTAACAAACTAGGGATTGGACGACTTGTGATCACAAAGATGGCACCTGGCAAGTTTGAGCCGTTAGAGCCGGAAGAACCTCGCAAGTGCTATGGGAACCAAGTAGGATGCATCCTACGGGAATGTGCGAGCATCAATGACGATGACTTAAGGAGTAAAGAACATTTGACGTAGTTGCTCCTAACGAAGTTGCACAAGAGATTCAAGTTCCCCGATCGAGATGATAACATAGAACAACCGTGGGATGATCCGGAGATGAAAAAGATTAACAATCACGCCATGGGCATGTTCAGCAATGATTTAGCCTCCTAGAAATCGAGGGTGAAACGAGCTATTGAGGCTGAGGAACCCCTGTCCAAGATTCTGGAGGAAAATCCGACACTTACGGAAGAGGAGTTCGAAAAGTTCAAGGACACTTGCGCTACCGAGGACGCCAAGGCTAAGGCTGCGAAATTCAAGAGCCTTCAACAAAGGAACACGGGGAAGCATCACCTCGGAAGCCATGGCTACCTCGGTAAAAGGCCCATATGGGATAAGGAGGACGCGGAACGTGAAGCCGCGGGTCTCCCAGACCCCTTCGCGAAGTTCACCAACCCCTTGGAGCATGACTTCGCGTATACCTTTGTTTAATGGATGACGTTGTAGTTGCAAGTATTCGAGACTTGCATGTATCGCTATTTTCGAGATGATGACAAGATACCACTTTGTGTTGGATGATGATTATGACGAGACTATTTGTATGTATATGCTATGATTACATTTGTGGTCTCGCAGGCATTTGTATGTGTATCATGATGACATTTGTATGTGCTAAAGATTCTTCTATAAAGCCTGTTCAAATACAAAACAAATATGCCGAAAAAAACAAAAAACTACTAAAATTAGCAGTAGCGAGTGGAGAAAAGTTAGCAGCAGCGCGGTTGTAGCAGTAGCGCGCATAGGGGAAGCGCGCTATAGCTATTAGCAGTAGCGAGGTTCCTTTAAGCGCGCTGCTGCAACACTTGTGTAGCAGTAGCGCGGGTGGACCAGCGCTACTGCTATACGTTAGCTGTAGCGCCTTATTAGTAGCGCCGGCCCCCGCGCTACTAAAAGGCCGAAAACCCGCGCTGCTGCTAGGCTTTTCCCTAGTAGTGACACATCATCACCCCTCGGCCGCCTCGCGCGTCACCATCAGTTGGACATGTCTTTACCTCTACACCCCCAACACGGGAACGACTAAGTTACTCTTATGATCAAACCTCATATCACACTCTGTAGCAAGCTTACCTCTTTCGAGCATCACTCGGGGGCTACGCACATCAATTGACCATGCCGCCATCAGGGGTTACGCCCATTCGATCAACCCATTGATCACATCAGGAATATCTTTTGACCATACATGCTCGTTCCGCCGAAAAACTATAAGAGTAGTACTGTCCACTCAGACGATCACCCAAATCCTTACCTGAAGTCGTCTTCAGGACTGCAAAAGGGTGAAAACGACGCTCCTCTACGGATACACTTGGCCCTTATCCTAGGCTCCAAGGCGTCAGTTTCACAAACTTGGACTCAGAGATGGCATGTGTTGGTGTTCCCCCGGGATAATGAGTGGCCCCCTCTCCGGAGAATCATCCCACACACTAGCCTCGTCGCTCGGGTTTCATGCCACGTCCATGTCAGACCACTAGTCTATCTCCTCCGGGAGACATACGAGTGCCATCAAGTTTTTCCTTGCAGTCAACATACCCCGATCAGTCGGGAAGCATGTCCACTCGGACAAATACCGCTTTCATGCAAAAGGGTGAAAATGAAGCTCCTCTACGGATACAATGTACTCTTACAAATACCCCTTTTACACAAAATCTAACGGTCAATAAAAGAAGTACTACTGGAACGATTACTCCCTGGAGTGGCCAGCTTTTTTCTACAGTCGGCAGTTTCAAAAGCGAATTCATTCACCGTGCCGAGAGCACAAAGATTCACCTACTTGACCGAGTTCCAGGCTGAATTTATTCCATACCGAGTGCACGAAGATCAGTCTGACTGACTCAGCTCCAGGCTGAGCTTATTTATCATGTCAAGCTTCGGAAGATGCATCCGATTGACTCAATTTCATACTAAAAGATATTTACTGTGTCCATTGCGTGGAGGTTTACCAGGAGACTTAAACCCTCTACCTGACTCATCTTGTCCGACAGAGGCTCGGGGACTACACCCAGTGGGTGCACTCAGCGTGCCCCCACTGGAAGAGAACTCAGAAAGAAACATTTTGCTCGACGCAAGACCATCTCCAGATCACTCAAGTGCTACTCAGCCTCCGAGTCGGAGAGGAACAAGTTCTATCAGTACCAGCTAAGAAGATTTTTAGTTCTCTCAGACCCCCGCCGACTGCCCATAGTCGACGGCAGTCTCGGGGACTACACTTAGTGGGTGCACTCAGCGTGCCCCCACTGGAGTAATCTCCACTCGGTATGGCCTGACCGGTCTGAGTGGAGAACAACAAACAAACAAGTTCTAAGGCTCCCGTCGGCTACCAAAAGAAATTGCTATAAGGTGAGTTTAACGCTCCTCCATGGACCTGTTTTGAGCCTTCTTCTACGACTCAAACGTGAAAGTCATACGTTTGGATCTAGAACTGGCTCATATTGACGTTCCTCCGGGATAAGAATGGCATCTCTCCGAGAGAACAGTCCATGCGTCAATCTTGTTGCCCGGATTTAATGACACATCCATACTCTGATCACAAGTTAACCTCTTCCGAGAGATGATCGAATGTCACCAAGTTTCTCCTCGCGGGCACTTACCCCAGATCAGTCGGGAAGCATAGTACCAGAATCCATTGAGATTTTGTTCAAACCTTGGTTGTCTGAAAGCACGATGACAGGTACCGAGTATTTCCGTAATCACTCGGGCCAAATTATGCCTTTCACAAACTCGTTTTGCAAAATTGCAATCGATTTGGGGGCTAATGTTGGGGATACACATAACAGGTAGGCCCACAAAGGGTCGACATATCATAAAGCATGGGGTCCACACAACATGTGGGTCTAGATAAACTTCATACAGACATACTATCCACTCGGATGACCATCAAGTCACTCGGACGACAACAACCACTCGGAGCATAGCACTCCACTCGACCAACTCATTCCACTCGGAGCACCTGATCTCACTTGGATATGCGAAGACCAGCAGCCTACAAGGCACTCGAAGCATCATCTTAGTAGTAGGCTAAGTTATGGCATTAACGCCCCCACTTTGTAACATGGGAGGTTAGGGGTGGCACACTCTATATAAGCCACATCCACCACTAGACTAGGGGGCTTTTTTCTTCCACCTCTCCCTCTTTCTCACCATTTAGCTTGAGGCATGGAGATCCACTCTCCCCTCTCTCTCTCTCTCAAATACACCATGTAATCTCCGGATATACACTCAGATAAAACAAAGCCTCTCCGGAGCACGAGACGTAGGGCCGTTATCTCCACCGTGAGAGGCCCGAACTCGCTAAAACCACCATGTCACCCATTTGCATCTCAATAGATCATGCTCCGTTACCCTATACCTTATTATTGTCGGAATCGTTCCCACGACAGTTACTATTGTCCATCAGGCTTAAGTTTATCAGCAACATGGTTTTGATGGATGGGTATGTCGAAGAGCAAAAAAAAGGAGTTTCAGGTGGACAAAAGGGCTTCTAAATGTGTCGGGCTTCTATTTACAACATCTTGTGGTCATAATCCAGTAAATTTTACGACCCAGGATGTTCATTCTATGGACCTGACCGATCCATTTGACTGTGACTGCCGAAAACAGTGCTGGAGTTAGATGTTGCTGCCCTTTTCAATATGGGTTTTGTCTAAACCTGATGAACAATTAACCCTCGTGCTTCTGTACAGTTTGTAAGCTAGAATTAGATGTTGTTGCCCTTTTCAACTCGGCTGTGACTGCCATATTTTATTTGAAACAAGGCAAATGGCTTGCCATTTGTTTAATTAAGAGAGAAATATTGTAAAAAATCCCAACCAAGGAAAATAACAACACTCTCGCCGGTTGCTTGAGCTCACTGTGCATTACAAAACCCAAGTGATTAGCCCCCACCAGCACCCACAAACTTATTTTGAACTAGCACACCAAATGGGCTGTAAATTTTCATAAGAAAGGCTGCATGACCATGATAGATTTGGATTTTGACATTTGGGACCCATGAGGAAAAAGCCTATCCAAGGTGGTGTCGACTTAATTATTAGTAAACAAACGATTCTGCCTACCAGTCATTGGATTGACATCCAACATCTGTCGTGTATCTTCTATCTCTTTTTTTCTACCTCCAACCACCCAAACCAAACCACCCCGTCGGTTCCACCTGCTCCCGCCTCAAACGTTGGCCAGTCCCTCCCTCTATTCCCCCACACGTCCTGTTATTCTCTGGGGATGTCAGCCCCAACACGCACCCCACCCGAACCAGTCAACCCTCGTACTCCCCTCCGCCTGCGACTAGACTGGCGCATCTTCCATGGCTCCTGTTCGTTCTATCCGAGGCCTCGCTGTCGTCCTCCGCCTTGGTTCGCTCATCGTGCATGGTGTGCCACCATCTGGCATTGTCAATGTGGTCAACAACTGAGAGGAACAAGGAGATGAATGTACGTTGAGAGGATGATAGTAGGGACCCACCAGGGTCATGGCAGTACGCAAGCAAGTGCCTTGTTATCACAAGCCCAAAAATGGTTCCTCCTAATGGTTGGACATCTGGGGCCCACGCCATTGTCAATATAATAAATAAATGAGAGAATTACACAACGAGCGACTAACACCAGGGACCCAGCAAGTCGCGTAGTTGTTATTTACTTTTTTTGAGGAACAAGCAGTTGTTATTTACTAGTTTTAGAGACGGGTCAGGGTAACAACGGGGCTGTGCGGGGGCTGTGACCCGTCTAGCTAGGGTTTTATTTTATGTTTACCACATCATGGGCCTAGTTGCGTTTTTTTTCTTTTTGAAAATGGCTATCCCAGTTCTACCCTTTTTAAGGACATACCCAATGGAGGCCTACTTGCTTTCTCAGCCCTGCTGGCCTGCAAATCTTTCAAGGCGAGAGCGATGTATTCACTTGCCCAGAAAATGAAGTAGTAAGAAATGGGATGTAAATTTTAAAAACGCGGCAAACCGGCAATTGGTTTCCAATTTATTTTTTCAAGATTTCGAATTTAATTGTTTTTTGCGGGGAAAATATGTTGGATTTTAAATTGATATAAATTTATTATTTTTAAATTAGTTTGAACGTGATTCGAAATTTCGGGATTGAAAATAGTTTGGACCGCACCGAAATATGAAAATTTGGTTGAATTTTTAACCGTGGCCAGAATATGGGCTGTAATGGTAACAAAAATAATATGTGCTTCAAAAAAATCCTTAAAATTAGCCAATGAGTTGTACATTTATTAGTAATAATGGCAGATGAGATGTATGTTGTTTTCCACATATTTGAGACTGACTTGTGGGGCCTACTAGGTTGACGCATACGCTTATCTAAAAAAAGGTTGACGCTGATGACCCACAAGTATAGGGGATCTATCATAGTCCTTTCGATAAGTAAGAGTGTCGAACCCAACGAGGAGCAGAGGGAAATGATAAGCGGTTTCCAGCAAGGTATTCTCTGCAAGTACTGAAATAAGTGGTAACAGATAGTTTTGTGATAAGATAATTTGTAACGAGCAACAAGTAACAAAAGTAAATAAGGTGCAGCAAGGTGGCCCAATCCTTTTTGTAGCAAAGGACAAGCCTGGACAAACTCTTATATGATGTAAAGTGCTCCCGAGGACACATGGGAATATCGTAAAGCTAGTTTTCATCACGTTCATATGATCCGCGTTCGGTACTTTGATAATTTGGTATGTGGGTGGACCGGTGCTTGGGTGCTGCCCTTACTTGGACAAGCATCCCACTTATGATTAACCTCTATTGCAAGCATCCGCAAATACAACAAAAGTATTAAGGTAAACCTAACCATAGCATGAAACATATGGATCCAAATCAGCCCCTTACGAAGCAACGCATAAACTAGGGTTTAAGCTTCTGTCACTCTAGCAACCCATCATCTACTTATTACTTCCCAATGCCTTCCTCTAGGCCCAAACAATGGTGAAGTGTCATGTAGTCGACGTTCACATAACACCACTAGAGGAGAGACAACATACATCTCATCAAAATATCGAACGAATACCAAATTCACATGACTACTAATAGCAAGACTTCTCCCATGTCCTCAGGAACAAAAGTAACTACTCACAAAGCATAAACATGTTCATAATCAGAGGGGTATTAATATGCATATAGGATCTGAACATATGATCTTCCACCAATTAAACCAACTAGCATCAACTACAATGAGTAATTAACACTACTAGCAACCTACTAGCACCAATCTCGGACTTAGAGACAAGAATTGGATACAAGAGATGAACTAGGGTTTTGAGATGAGATGGTGCTGATGAATATGTTGATGGAGATTGCCCTCTCCCGATGAGAGGAGCGTTGCTGATGATGATGGCGATGATTTCCCCCTCCGGGAGGGAAGTTTCCTCGGCAGAACAACTCTGCCAGAGCCCTAGATTGGTTCCGCCAAGGTTCCGCCTCGTGGCGGCGGAGTTTCGTCCGAGAAGATGGCTTATGATTTTTTTCCCATCGAAAGACTCCATATAGCAGAAGATGGCCACCGGAGGGCCACCAGGGGGCCCACGAGGTAGGGGGCGCGCCTAGGGGGGTAGGGCGCGCCCCCCACCCTCGTGGGCAGGGTGTGGCCCCCTGGTGAGTTTCTTCTGCTCAATATTTTTTATATATTTGGAAAACATCTTCCGTGAAGTTTCGGGACTTTTGGAGCTGTGCAGAATAGGTCTCTAATATTTGCTCCTTTTCCAGCCCAGAATCCCAGCTGCCGGCATTCTCCCTCTTTATGTAAACCTTGTAAAATAAGAGAGAATAGGCATAAGTATTGTGACATAATGTGTAATAACAGCCCATAATGCAATGAATATGGATATAAAAGCATGATGCAAAATGGACGTATCAACTCCCCCAAGCTTAGACCTCGCTTGTCCTCAAGTGAAAAGCCGAAATCGAAAAATATGTCCACATGTTTAGAGATAGAGGTGTCGATAAAAATAAAATACGGACATGAGGGCATCATGATCATTCTTAGAACATCAACTCATATAATTCTTGTCATATAATCTCTGATGCTAGAGTAATAATTCAATCACAATATTAAGTATGAATCATAAACTTCATTCAAAACTAACAAGCTACAATCTCAGTCATTGAAGTAATTGCAATTTATCATAACATAGGAAAGAGTCAATGTATAAGAGCTTTTCAGCAAGTCCACATATTCAACTATCATATAATCTTTCACAATTGCTGACACTCATGCAATACTTATGGGTGTGGAGTTTTAATCGGACACAGAGAAAGATAGGGGCTAATAGTTTTGCCTCCCAATGTTTTACCTCAAGGGTAATGTATAATAGTTCATGAAAACTCACATCCAATTAGCCATATATATCAGGATCTTTCCAACATACTGCGCTTGCCAAAGTATAAAGTGTAAAAAGGAAGGGTAAAAATCACCATGACTCTTATGCAATGTACGAGATAAAGGTAAAAGACAGGCCCTTCGTAGAGGGGGGCAGAGGTTGTCATGCACTTTTATGGTTGGATGCACAAAATCTTAATGCGAAAGAACGTCACTTTATATTGCCACTTGTGATATGGACCTTTATTATGCAGTCTGTCGCTTTTATTTCTTCCATATCACATGATCGTATAAAGCTTATTTTCTCCCACACTAATAAGTCATACATATTTAGAGAGCAGTTTTTATTGCTTGCACCGATGACAACTTACTTGATGGATCTTACTCAACCCATAGGTAGATATGGTGTACTCTTATGGCAAGACTGGTTTAAGGGTATTTGGAAGCACAAGTAGTATCTCTACTTGGTGCAATGAATTTGGCTAGCATCAGGGGGAAAGGCAAGCTCATCATGTTGGAAGATCCAAGACAATATAATTCATCTCAGATGTAAGAAAACATAACCCATTATGTTGTCTTCCTTGTCCAATGTCAACTCTTTAGCATGTCATATTTTAATGAGTGCCCACAATCATAAAAGATGTCCAAGATAGTATATTTATATGTGAAGACCTCTCTTTCTTTATTACTTCCTATTAATTGCAACGATGACCAAAATTGTGCTTGTCAACTCTCAACAACTTTTATTCATCATACTCTTTCTATGTGAGCTCATTACTCTCCATAAGATTCACATGATCTCTTTGTTTCTTTTTATTTCTTTCTCTTTTCTTTTATTCCCTTAGGATCATGGCAAAATAATCAAGCCCGTGACTCAACACTAATCTTTATTATATAGCTCACAGACTCGATTACATAGAAGAATAATAATGCAAAACTCACAACTAAATCATACTAAGAACTTTTATTCTACTAGATCAAGATATTATCAAAAAGATCGAACTAAGAAAAACGGTAAAGATAAAGTGATGGTGATACGATACCGGGGCACTCCCCCAAGCTTGGCATTTGCCAAGTGGAGCGCCCATACCAGATACTCAATTCTTCTTTGTTGGTGGAGACGGTGGTGATTTTGTTGATGGCGTAGGCTTGTCGTCCTCCTTCCAAGGCATAGGCTCACCATCATAGAAGGATGACCGAGTCTCCGGGATCCTCAAATCTGCAGCCAAACTCGTCCTTTTGAATCTATATTCATACTCACAGTTTTGGTTTTGCAGGTCATAGATTTGAGCTTGAAGGTGCTCGATTTTCTCATGAAGCTTGAAGATAGTCTCCCCGATGTTGTCGGCATCCATCTTGTGTTTGTTGGTGAATTCTGCGATCATCATGTAGTTGGAGTTGAGTCCACGCTCCACCATCCCCTGACACTTGAAAACTTGTTGCTCCATTGCTTCAAGCCTCGTCTCCACGCTTCCGGTCCCCTTCGGTCCCTCAGCATCACGAATGTGCAGCAACCCATCACGTATCTCAATGGTTTGAGGGTGTCGCTGCACCTCCGCGAGGTAAGGGTTGATGAACTTCTCGAAAAACTTGTCCTTGGTGGCACTTGGAGACGTCATGATAATCTAGATCTGTGAAAAAAACAGCTCGAAACAAAGACAGGAGATTTTTGCGTGATACGGGAGTCAAAACCCCCGGGAGATTATATAATGAATTTTTACCGACCAAAATACGTGTCGTGTACGAAAACGGAGTCCAGAGAGCACACGAGGTGCCCACAAGGTAGGGGGCGCGCCCAGTAGGGTAGGGCGCGCCCTCCACACTCGTGGAGGCCTCGTGTCCTTCCCGGACTACTGCTTATTTTTCTATTTTTCTAAATATTCCAAAATGGAGAAATATTGCCTTAAAAACTGTTTTGGAGTCGGTTTACTTACCGTACCACATACCTATTCCTTTTCGAACTCTGAAACGTTCCGAAAGTGTCCCTTATGTATTCCTCCGGGGTTACGGTTTCGATAACATTGGTTTCAACATTTATGGGATTACCTGAGATACAGTGTTTGATTCTTTGACCGTTCACCACCTTCGGATTTGTGCCTTCGAAGTTGTTGATGTTTATGGCATCGGAACGGTAGACCTCCTCAATAACGTAAGGACCTTCCCATTTAGAGAGAAGTTTTACTGCAAAAATTCTTAAACGAGAGTTGTATAGCAACACATAATCACCTACGTTAAACTCACGCTTTTGTACCCTTTTGTCATGCCATCTTTTAACTTTTTATTTAAACAACTTGGCATTTTCATAGGCTTGGGTTCTCCATTCATCAAGTGAGCTAATATCAAATAACCTATTCTCACCAGCAAGTTTAAAATCATAATTAAGTTCTTTAATAGCCCAATAAGCCTTGTGTTCTAGTTCGAGAGGTAAGTGACATGCTTTTCCATCGACCATTTTATACGGAGACATACCCATGAGATTTTTATATGCAGTTCTATAGGCCCATAATGCATCGTCAAGTTTTTTGGACCAATTCTTTCTAGACCTATTAACAGTCTTTTGCAAAATTAATTTGAGTTCTCTATTACTCAATTCTACTTGACCACTAGACTGAGGGTGATAAGGAGATGCAATTCTATGATTAACATCATATTTAGCAAGCATTTTACGGAAAGCACCATGAATAAAATGTGAACCACCATTAGTCATTAAATATCTAGGGACTCCACATCTTGGAAAAATAACCTTTTTAAGCATTTTAATAGAAGTGTTATGATCAACACTACTAGTTGGAATAGCTTCTACCCACTTAGTAACGTAATCAACAGCAACTAAAATATGTGTATAACCATTAGAGGAAGGAAAAGGTCCCATATAGTCAAAGCCCCAAACATCAAATGATTCAATAACAAGTGAATAATTCATAGGCATTTCTTGACGTCTACTAATATTACCAATTCTTTGACATTCATCACAAGATAAGACAAACTTATGGGCATCCTTGAAGAGAGTAGGCCAATAAAAACCAGATTGCAGTACCTTATGTGCAGTTCTATCTCCAGCATGGTGTCCTCCATAAGCTTTGGAGTGACACTTGCGTAGGATTTGTTCCTATTCATGCTCAGGTACACAACGTCTAATAACACCATCCTCCTTCTTTATAAAGATGTGGGTCATCCCAAAAGTAATGCCTCAAATCATAGAATAACTTTTTCTTTCGCTGGTATGTGAAACTAGGTGGTATAAACTTAGCAACAATGTAATTAGCATAGTCAGCATACCATGGAGCAGTATGAGAGGCATTTATGACATTTAATTTCTCATCAGGAAAGCTATCATCAATAGGTAGTGGGTCATCAAACACATTTTCTAACCTAGACAAGTTGTCTGCAGCGGGGTTCTCAGCTCCTTTTCTATCAACAATGTGCAAATCAAATTATTGTAGTAAGAGAACCCATCTAATAAGTCTAGGTTTAGCATCTTTTTTCCATAAGATATTTAATAGCAGCATAATCAATGTGAATAGTTACTTTAGAATCAACAATGTAAGGTCTAAACTTATCACCAGCAAATACAACTGCTAAGAATTCTTTTTCAGTAGTAGCATAATTTCTTTGAGCATTGTCTAAAGTTTTACTAGCATATTGAATAACATTTAGTTTCTTATCAACTCTTTGTCCTAGAACAGCACCTACAACATAATCACTAGCATCACACATAATTTCAAAGGGTAAATTCCAATCAGGTGGCTGAACAATAGGTGCAGAAATCAATGCTTTCTTAAGTATTTCAAATGCTTCTACACAATCATCATCAAAGACAAATGGTATATCTTTTTGTAATAAATTAGTCAGAGGCCGAGATACTTTTGAGAAGTCCTTAATGAACCTCCTATAAAAACCAGCATGACCAAGGAAACTTCGTATACCTTTGATGTCCTTGGGACATGGCATCTTCTCAATAGCATCAACCTTGGCTTTATCAACTTCAATACCTCTTTCCGAGACTTTATGCCCCAAGACAATACCTTCATTAACCATAAAGTGGCACTTTTCCCAATTCAAGACAAGATTAGTTTCTTCACATCTCTGCAAAACTCGATCAAGGTTGCTCAAGCAATCATCAAAAGAAGATCCATAGACGGAAAAATCGTCCATGAAAACCTCACAAATCTTTTCACAAAAGTCAGAGAATATAGCCATCATGCATCTTTTAAAGGTAGCAGGTGCATTACATAAACCAAAAGGCATACGTCTGTAGGCAAAAGTACCAAAAGGGCATGTAAAAGTAGTCTTTGATTGATCCTTAGCTAACACAGGTATTTGAGAGAAACCAGAATAACCATCTAGAAAGCAAAAATGTGTATGTTTGGATAATCCTTCTAGCATTTGATCGATAAAAGGTAAGGGGTAATGATCCTTTTTAGTAGCCTTATTTAATTTGCGGAAATCAATTACCATCCTATAACCTGTAATAATTCTTTGAGGGATTAATTCATCTTTATCATTTGGAACAACAGTAATACCTCTCTTCTTAGGGACACAATGGACAGGGCTTACCCACTGACTATCAGCAACGGGATAGATTATACCTGCCTCAAGGAGCTTTAGTATTTCCTTTCTTACCACTTCTTTCATTTTAGGATTCAGTCGGCATTGATGGTCACGAACTGGTTTAGCATCTTCTTCCAAATTAAATTAATTTTATGTTGACATAGAGTGGGACTAATGCCCTTAAGATCATCAAGAGTATACCCAATAGCAGCACGGTGCTTCTTCAGAGTTTTCAATAATCTCTCTTCCTCATGCTCTGAAAGGTTAGCACTAATAATAATAGGATATATCTTTTTCTCATCAAGATAAGCATATTTAAGAGTATCAGGTAATGGTTTAAGCTCAAACACGGGATCACCCTTGGGTGGAGGAGGATCCCCTAGGATTTCAACAGGTAAATTGTTTTTCAGAATAGGTTCCTGTTTAAAGAATACTTCATCTAATTCCCTTCTTTCATTCATAAACATATCATTTTCATGGTCTAGCAAGTATTGTTCTAAAGGATCACTAGGAGGTATGCAATAGAAGCAAGACCAATAATTTCATCCTTACTAGGAATTCTTCTTCACATTGTTGTCTACTAAATTTAGAAAAAATAAATTCATGAGCCATATCATCTAAACCGATAGTAACAACATCTCTTTTGCAATCTATGGTAGCATTAACAGTATTTAAGAAGGCTCTACCAAATATAATGGGACAAAAGTTATCTTGTGGGGAACCAAGAACAAGAAAATCAGCAGGATATTTAGTTTTCCCACACAAGACTTCAACATCTCTAACAATTCCCATTGGTGAAATAGTATCTCTATTGGCAAGTTTAATTGTGACATCAATATCTTCTATTTCAGCAGGTGCAATATCATGCATAACTTCTTGGTATAAGGAACAAGGTATTGCACTAGCACTAGCACCCATATCACATAAGCCATGATAACAATGATCTCCTATTTTAACAGAAATAACAGGCATGCCTACCACAGGTCTAGGTTTATCTTTATCACGGGGTTTAGCAATTCTAGTAGTTTCATTACAGAAATAAATAGCATGCCCATCTATATTATCAGACAAGAGATCTTTAACAATAGCAATATTAGGTTCAACTTTAACTTGCTCAGGAGGTGTATATGTTTTAATATTGCTTTTACAAACTACAATTGAAGCTTTAGCATGATCCTTTATCCTAACAGGGAAAGGTGGTTTCTCAACATAAGAAGTAGGAACAATGGGATAATTATAAGTGATAGTCTTTTCTTCAACTTTAATAGGTGCAACTACTTTTACTTCTATGGGAGGATGATATTTAAACCACTTATCCTTAGGGAGATCAACATAAGCAGCAAAAGATTCACAGAAAGAAGCTACTATTTCAGAGTCAAGTCCATATTTAGTGCTAAATTTACGAAAAATATCAGTATCCATAAAAGATTTAACACAATCAAAACTAGGTGTCATACCTGACTCCTTACCATTGTCGAGGTCCCAATCTTCAGAGTTGCGTTTAATTCTTTCCAATAAATCCCATTTGAATTCAATAGTCTTCATCATAAAAGAGCCAGCATAAGAAGTATCAAGCATGGTGCGATTGTTACCAGAAAGCCGAGCATAAAAATTTTGAATAATCATTTCTCTTGAGAGCTCATGATTGGGGCATGAATATAACATTGACTTAAGCCTCCCCCAAGCTTGAGCGATGCTTTCTCCTTCGCGAGGCCAAAAATTATATATGTAATTGCGATCACGATGAACAAGATGCATAGGATAAAACTTCTGATGAAATTCCACTTTCAATCGTTTGTAATTCCAAGACCTCATATCATCACATAGCCTATACCATGTTGATGCATCTCCCCTCAAAGATAAAGGGAAGACCTTCTTCTTAACAACATCTCTGGATACACCTGCAAGCTTAAATAATCCACAAACTTCATCCACATATATCAGATGTTCATCAGGATGTTTCGTTCCATCTCCTAAAAAAGGATTAGCTAGCAGTTTTTCTATCATACCCGCAGGAACTTCAAAGCAAGCATTTTCATTTTCATATTCATTTTCAGTAGGTTCAGTAGGTTGAGGAGCAACTCTTTGCTCTACTGGTCAGGGTGAAGATACCCCGAACAAGCCCCTCAGAGGATTACATTCCATAGTAACAAGTGACAGTAAATTTCAGCACACTATATAAATTTTTCCTTACCAAATTCCACCTACCAAAGGCGCTTCACTCCCCGGCAATGGCGCCACAAAAGAGTCTTGATGACCCACAAGTATAGGGGATCTATCGTAGTCCTTTCGATAAGTAAGAGTGTCGAACACAACGAGGAGCAGAAGGAAATGATAAGCGGTTTCCAGCAAGGTATTCTCTGCAAGTACTGAAATAAGTGGTAACAGATAGTTTTGTGATAAGATAATTTGTAACGAGCAACAAGTAACAAAAGTAAATAAGGTGCAGCAAGGTGGCCCAATCCTTTTTGTAGCAAAGGACAAGCCTGGACAAACTCTTATATGATGTAAAGTGCTCCCGAGGACACATGGGAATATCGTAAAGCTAGTTTTCATCACGTTCATATGATCCGCGTTCGGTACTTTGATAATTTGGTATGTGGGTGGACCGGTGCTTGGGTGCTGCCCTTACTTGGACAAGCATCCCACTTATGATTAACCTCTATTGCAAGCATCCGCAAATACAACAAAAGTATTAAGGTAAACCTAACCATAGCATGAAACATATGGATCCAAATCAGCCCCTTAAGAAGCAACACATAAACTAGGGTTTAAGCTTCTGTCACTCTAGCAACCCATCATCTACTTATTACTTCCCAATGCCTTCCTCTAGGCCCAAACAATGGTGAAGTGTCATGTAGTCGACGTTCACATAACACCACTAGAGGAGAGACAACATACATCTCATCAAAATATCGAACGAATACCAAATTCACATGACTACTAATAGCAAGACTTCTCCCATGTCCTCAGGAACAAAAGTAACTACTCACAAAGCATAAACATGTTTATAATCAGAGGGGTATTAATATGCATATAGGATCTGAACATATGATCTTTCACCAATTAAACCAACTAGCATCAACTACAATGAGTAATTCACACTACTAGCAACCTACTAGCACCAATCCCGGACTTAGAGACAAGAATTGGATACAAGAGATGAACTAGGGTTTTGAGATGAGATGGTGCTGATGAAGATGTTGATGGAGATTGCCCTCTCCCGATGAGAGGAGCGTTGGTGATGACGATGGCGATGATTTCCCCCTCCGGGAGGGAAGTTTCCTCGGCAGAACAACTCTACCAAAGCCCTAGATTGGTTCCGCCAAGGTTCCGCCTCGTGCGGCAGAGTTTCGTCCGAGAAGATGGCTTATGATTTTTTTCCCATCTAAAGACTCCATATAGCAGAAGATGGCCACCGGAGGGCCACCAGGGGGCCCATGAGGTAGGGGGGTGCGCCTAGGGGGGTAGGGCGCGCCCCCACCCTCGTGGGCAGGGTGTGGCCCCCTGGCGAGTTTCTTCCGCTCAATATTTTTTATATATTTGGAAAACATCTTCCGTGAAGTTTCGGGACTTTTGGAGCTGTGCAGAATAGGTCTCTAATATTTGCTCCTTTTCCAGCCCAGAATCCCAGCTGCCGGCATTCTCCCTCTTTATGTAAACCTTGTAAAATAAGAGAGAATAGGCATAAGTATTGTGACATAATGTGTAATAACAGCCCATAATGCAATAAATATGGATATAAAAGCATGATGCAAAATGGATGTATCAGACGCGCAGGCAAGGCCTTGTTAACTTAGTCAACATACAAGAGCAGTTACTATTGGATGTCTATCGAACGGCCGTCATGCTTCTTCAATCTCTGCTCTTCCTGCTCCCGCCACTCAAACCAGCGCCGGCAGGACTACTTGCTCCCTCCTCCCGTGGCTGGCTGTGCTGCTGCGCAGGCCTCACCACCCCACCCTACTCCCATCGCCGGCCTGGACATCCCTCCACTCACCCACACGTGTTGTTATTCTTCGGCGAAGGCAGACGAACAAGTAAACCCTCGTACTCCCCTCCGCGTGGGAAACAACTGCTGAGTCTTCCCTGGCTTTGTGTCGTTCCCTTCTGCCTCGCTGTTGTCCACCTCCTTGGTGCTCTCGGCGCGGCATGGTCAACATGGTCAACAGACGACATCCATCGGAAGAGGACCATACGTGGAGAGGCTGACAACTGGGTCCATGGCCGCACGCAAGGAAGTGCCTTCTTATCACGCGCAAAATAATGATTCCCCCACCTAACAGTGGGGACCCACCAGAAGGGCCTCTGTATTTTGCAAAAAAATGTTCCTCCCGCTGACAGCTCAGACCCACCAACTATATATTCGAATGCAAGGAAGTGCCTACTTATTACGCACAAAAAAATGAATACCCCTTGTTAGCTGGGACCCACCATAGTTGGAGGCTGATTTATGGGCCTACTAAGTTGATGCGGACGGAGGGCTTTATCAACTTAGTCAATATGAACGATTCTAGCTCCAGTGATTGTATGATGTTCATCCAACGACCGTAGTGCTTCTTCAACCTCTGGTCTTTTTGCTCCAGCCGTCCAAACCAGCACCGATCGTGCTGCCTGCTCCTGCCTCCCGTGGCTGGCTCTGCTGCCGCGCAGGCCTCATCGCCCTACCCTACTCCTATCGCTGGCCTGGCCATCCCTCTACTCACACAAACATCCTGTTATTTTTCGACGACGACAACCTCACACTGCAACCCAACTAGTAAACCCTCGTACTCCCCTCCACGTGGGAAACAACTGCCGAGTCTTCCCCGGCTCCGGGTCATTCCCTTTCTAGGCCTCGCCGTCGTCCACTGCCTTGGTGCTCTCGGCGCGGCGTGGTCAACGTGGTCAAGGAACGACTTACATCGAAAGAGGACCCAGCAGCTATATCTTCAGACGCAAGGAAGTGCCTCCATATTAGGCGCGAAAAAATAAATCCTCCCCCTGATAGCTCGGACCCACCATCAATAACTTCACACACAATAAAGTGCCTCCTTATCCTCCCTGACAGTCGGGACCCACCTGGTTGAAGCGTACGTAGCGTTGTCATTCTGGTCGCGAACATGTACATACATATTGGTCGATCGGTATCTCTGCAACGATGAACCGTGGCCGAGCAAGTAGCGGCACGTGTAGTAGTAGAGCCCCTGACGTAGCAGTTCAGGCAGTCCCTTCTAAACCGTGTACACGTACGCACAACCACATGCCAAAAAATACGGCCACGTAGGTACATACAGGCGGGGTCTTGAACACCTACTCGCGCATATGTACGGCCAGGGCTCCTGTACATGGAGAGGCAACGGACGGCAGCAACGGCGTGCTGTTCATCGAGAGGCAGCAGACTGGGTCGGAATGCGTCCTGTTCAATGGGAGCCAACCGGCTTGGATGAAACGGCCGAAACGGGGTCTAGCATACTGCAGTATGGAGGAAACGGCCTTCTGTTCGACCGGCTACGGTCGAAACGGCATCCTGTTCATCGGAGGGGTCTCACCTACCACGAAACGGAGGAAACAGACTCGTGTTGAAGCGCCTATGGTCGAAACGGGGTCCTATTCATGGGAGGGGTGTGGCGTACCGCAAAATGGGACTCCACCGGCTACTGTTCACCCACCGTCGACTTCCTTCAGCCTCCACCTGCATTGTTCATCCACTGCATCTTCCTTGCCTCCACCAGCTACTGTTCATCCACGGGCTACTGTTCATCCAGCCCTCCACCGGCTACTGTTCAACCAGCCCTCCACAGGGTCTTGTTAATTCACCCCCAACTAGCTCAGTTGTGGAGGCCTCCTCTCAGGGTCTTGTTCATCCAGCATCAACGGCCTAACTACTACCACGGGTTCCTATTCATCCAACCCCCACCGGGAACTGTTCATCCAACCCCAACCGCGTACGTCTCGATTTGTTCAACCAACTCCACATTCATGGTTCATCAAGAGGCAGCGGATTCGTTCGGCTTCAGTCATCAGCAGCTGCGATCGATCGCTCGGGTTCAATTAGCAGCAGTAGCGAAGGAATCGCTCGGGTTCAGTTAACAGCCAAGGGATCGATTGCTCGGGTTCAATTACATAGCTAGTGCAATCGCTCGGGTTCAGTAAGCGAACGCCTCACTCGGGTTCAGTTAGAGCCCAACACCTTGCATGCGCGCGCGTACGTATACGAGTGAAACACGCAAACCCCCGTGCACCGCTCGACCCTGACCACCCACCGTAACCGGGAACTCCCCAAAATTTTCCTCGCCCTCGCTTCTACCATGATTTTTTCCATCATGGACGACCCAAAGAATGTCATGCAGGTGCGTCTCCGGCCCGCCCAAGACGAAAAGCCCATTTTCTGTCATAGAAGTAGGAGTCCACCACATCTATGATGAAACCGAGTTTTGTCACAATTATCGTCATAGAAGTGTCATAAATATGACATTTTTTCGTTCGGATCAAAATGTCACGGATGTGTTTTTTTGTAGTGATCTCCTATCCGTCTTTCATGCCTACACTGCGGATCTTACGCGCATTAACAAATCCTATATTGTTCTCATTCCCATGAAACTAGGAACTTCCGAGCCCGACCAGCTTTGCCCGATCACTCTACAGAATTGCTTTGTCAAACTGTGTTCCAAATGCCTTTCAAATAGGGTCCAATTGGCTATACAAGATTTAGTTCACTCTGACCAATCTGGATTCATCAAAGGCCGTAACATTGCTGAAATTTCATCTTGGCTGCCGATATTGTCCAAACTCGCCACAAGAGGAAATGTCCGGCTTTGGTCCTTAAATTAGACTTCAGGAAAGCTTTCGACTCCATCTCTTGGGACAACCTTTGCAACATCCTCGAGGCAAAAGGCTTCTCGAACACTTGGATCCTTTGGATCATGATGTTAAATAACACTAGCCAATCAGCTATCCTTCTTGACGGTGTCCCAGAAAATTGGATCCAATGCAAAAGTGGCCTAAGACAAGGTGACTCCCTCTCACCGTACCTATTTATAATCATTGCCGACATCCCGCAATGCATGATATTGGATGCCTCTGCCCAAGGCTTGTTGCATCATCCAATTCTTCTAAATGCTCCTTGCCCGGTGCTTCAGTATGCTGACGACACCCTCATTATCATCAAGGCAGACCCGGAGCACCTAGCCCACCTTAAGTATATTCTACAGACATTCTCCCTAGCCACTGGTCTTAGCATCAACTTTGAAAAAACACTTTCGCCCCAATACACGTTGACCCTCAGACCGCCTCCACAATGGCATCTACTTTGGGTTGTACCGTTGTTTCTTTTCCCCAAAACTACCTTGGATTGCTCTTATCTACGCACAAGCTTCGGCTGATAGATTTCCACCCTCTAATTGCTAAAGTGGATAAGCAGCTAGCAGGTTGGCGAGGCCACCTGCTATTTGCGATCGGTCATGCGGTTCTCGTCAAGTCTATTATCCGTGCGCTTCCCACCTATGTCATGAGTGCCATGCTTCTTCATGCTGGCACCCTCCTTGAGATTGATAAGCGATGTCGTGCCTTCTTCTAGGTTGGCGATGATACAGTCAACGACGATCAGTGCAAGGTTGCGTGGGATGAGGTCTGTGCTCCTACTTCGAAAGGCGGTCTTGGTTTCCGTTGCCTCCGCACCCATAACATTTGCCTTCTCATCAAGTCTCTAAATAAAATACATTGCCCCGAAAATTCTTCCTCGGAATCATGGTTCACCAACGCCTACGGGTGGGCTGGTGGGCACTATATTGGTTGCTCCCATAGGCCTCAAACCAATGTTTGGAAGGATATCACTTGCCTATCCTTCTTCCGCTCCATCACTCACGTCAGGATTGGTAAAGGAGTCACTACAGCCTTTTGGCTTGACCTTTGGATTGGTTCCGAAACCCTGGGCGCTCGCTTTCCGAGTCTCTTCTTCCATGTCAGCAAACCAAATGTCTCTGTTGCGTTCGTGCTATCCGAGACGGACCTTCGTCTCTCGCTGCAGCCACGTGTGTCCAACGCTGGTACTGTCGAGCTTCAATCCTTGCGCTCCTTATTAGCCAATGTTAACCTAACCACACAGGCTCCAAATTTACGTTTATGCAGGTTTAATGACAAACCCCTTTTCGTGACTTTTGCTTATGAAGCGGCTTTTGCTTCTCGGCCGGAGGATTTGTTCGCAGATTTCATCTAGGGGAAGAACTACGTGACTAACCGATGCAGGTTGTTCCCCTGGCTGGCCCACCGAGGGCGCCTATTCACCAATGAGCGTCGATTCAGAAGAAGCCTGTTGGACTCTGACTCCTGCCCATTCTGCCCGGAATCCGAAACAACTTCCCACATGTTGTTGCACTGCTCAACGGCTTCCGAAGCCCGGTCAACTGTGGATTCCTTAGGCATTAATCCTGCTGATTGCATCTCCATCCATGACCTACAGTCTCAGCAGCACTCATGCAAGCTCCGAAAAACTGTGATCCTGGCAATTCTCTGGAATATTTGGAAAAGAAGGAATGCAAAGATTTTCAAGCAAGAAGTGGAATCTTTGGGAACAGTGCTCCGCCGTGCGGCCCAAGACATTTTTCTTTGGTCCAGTAGATGTGTAAACGAGGACCAGAAACAAATCCTGATTGACCGGGGGATCATGCTGTCCCGGCTAGATGTAGCATAGTTTTTTCTTCTTCTTCCTCTATCACTCTGACATTCTTGTAAATACTCTCTGTTAAACCAAAGTTAATAAAATGAGTTCAGGCTGGCTTTGCCCGCCGTAGTTCCCTAAAAAATGCTAGCATAATGTAACCCTGTCATTTTGCAGAATAAAAAATTCACGGTCTCTCGCAAAAAGAAAAAGAACAGTACTATTTTAACAACGATGACACCGAAATACAATTTCGTGGCCAAAAAATGTTGGGCCAAGAAAAAAAGAAAGAAAACCCGACCTGGAGGAGTGTGCTGTTTCGCGCTGGAACGCGGGAGGCCCAGTACGATTTGGGAGGGGGGGCTGGCTGGCGGGCAGGCAGGCGCCGCGGGATTTCCGTATTATTTTAAAACTTTTACCGCCCACCTCTCTCGCCAGCACGTGCGCCCCACTCCATCCAAAATTCCCCAATCCTATAGCAAGCGAAAATCCTATAGAGCTCAGCAAGCGAAACCCAGCGCAGCGCAGCGCGGGCTTCTTCTCCCTCCTCCTCTTCGAATTCGCGTGTTTTGGCGGCCATCTTCCCTCCCATTCCTCCAATCCCCTCTACATAACGCAACCGCCGCCGCCTCCCATCTTCCCTCGCCGCGCACCGAATCTCAAACCCTATCTTGCCGCCCCGGGGAGCACGAGCCCGCCGACCATGGCCGACAAGGAGAACGCGGCCCCCGCCGCGGCGGCGGGCCCCCGGCTCACCCGTGCCGCGGCCAAGCGCGCCGCCACCTGCTCCGCGGGCCCCTCCGGCGGCGCCAAGCGGAAGCGGGTGGCGCTCAGCGAGCTCCCCATCGTCTCCAACGCGGGGGTCGTCCTCCGCCAGCCCTCGAAGCCCGCCAAGCCCGCGGCTGCGGCCGAGGGGGAGGAGCAGCACGGGGGCTTGAGCAGGTGCGCGTCCACCTCGCCGACCCCCGTCGGGGAGGAGGTCAGCGGCGGCGGCGGCATAACCCAGCTCAGCGGGTCCTACGCCTCCGACATCTACACCTACCTCCGCACTATGGAGGTACGGCGCCCCCGATTCCTGATCTCCATTTCTGGCCGTCGGATGCCTCGATCCGTTGGCGCTGGGGTTGGGTGGGATCGACTGGTCTGATGTCTAATCATTGGTTTGTCCAAATGGGGTGTGCAGGTGGAGGCGCCTCGCCGGCCGGCGGCAGACTACATCGAGGCGGTCCAGACGGACGTGACGGCCAACATGCGGGCTATCCTAATCGACTGGCTCGTCGAGGTCGCCGAGGAGTACAAGCTCGTTGCCGACACGCTTTACCTCACCGTCTCCTATGTCGACCGCTTCCTCTCTGCCAACCCGCTCGGGCGCAATAGGCTGCAGCTCCTTGGCGTCGCCGCAATGCTCATTGCTTCGTAAGCGCAACCTCCCGTTCCGATGCCTTGAAGGCTTCGAAAAGATTTTGAGGATTGAGTTGGGTTGGCTTTGGGGTGCTCGCAGGAAGTACGAGGAGATCAGTCCCCCGCATGTGGAGGACTTCTGCTACATCACGGACAATACCTACACCAGGCAGGAGCTTCTCACCATGGAGAGCGACATACTCAAGCTCCTCAACTTCGAGATAGGCAGTCCGACCATCAAGACCTTCCTCAGGTGTCATACTGTCACTGACCCAATATTTGATAATCTCTGCCTATTTTGATTCCGTGTCTAACTGAATCTTTGTGCATTTCCCTCACTAATTTCAGGCGGTTCACAAGATCTGGCCCAGAAGACAAGAAGGTGACTACTACCAATCCTTTAAATTCTCCATATTGGATCCATTTGATTTAATTCTTCTTCAACTGCTTATGTGTGTCGGTGCCTGAAGTTATTCTTGCATGCTTGTCACAGCGCTCCAGCTTATTACTGGAGTTCATGGGTAGCTATCTTGCTGAGCTGAGTCTTCTGGACTACAGCTGTCTCCGGTTCTTGCCATCAGTGGTTGCTGCTTCATCACTTTTTCTTGCTAGTCTGACCATTGGACCAGACACTAATCCTTGGGTAAGAGTGGAGAAGTAGAATGTGAAAGCTTGAAATGTTGCTTTTGATATTTGAAGTTCTCAAAGCTAAAGCTGTCCTGTGATTATGTTGTTGCAGGGCAAGGAAATGCATAAACTGACAGGCTACAAGGCATCAGAGCTGAAGGATTGCATTATAGCCATACATGATTTGCAGCTCAATAGAAAGGGTCCATCATTACCAGCAATTCGAGACAAGTATAAGCAACACAGGGTATGCTCAACTCCAACAGTTATTTAATATTCCTTTGGCGTTGTTATGCTTGTATTGTTTGGTCTAATTCTCTAATCATTTGGAACAGTTCAAATGTGTATCGATGTTGCTTCCTCCTGTCGAGATCCCTGCATCGTACTTCCAAGACTTAACAGAATAGCTGTTCCTGGGCCGCTCCACTGTAAAGCTAATAACTCCGAGCTCATCTTGAGCTCCTTGGGATAAGGGAGAATTACAGTTTCAGAGCAGGTTCTTAGACAAGTTAGAATGCTGGAAGCTGTTTAGATGCTTGAGGTTTAAAAGCCTAACCAGGAGCTTTTCAATTCATTTAGGAGCTAGGTTTATCACAAGTAGGAGGCCAGGCATTCTCTTCTTTTGTAGAATTGTACTTCTGTATTATATGTTAGAACAATGTGCCTTGGTCTGTTTGGCCACATATCTGTAATGTTTGATATATGTTCATCCATTGTCTTTGCTGATTTTTCTTCTTCTTTTGATCTGTTACCTGTGAGTGTGCTTGCAATACCTATGACCTACCTTTCTACCAAGGGGTTTTATTAGAAATAGGCCTAAATAACATAGCTTGCATGAATAATCATACTTGACAAGATGCTTATTTTTCACTATCTAACTATCACCTTGATAGCTTGTTAGTGCAACATTCTTTATTGAATCAAAATCCAAGAGGCCTCAGTCATTTCCAATGAATGATCAACCCATTTGCTGCCTATAAGGTGTTCACTTCTGAATGACTGGTTATAAATTTGATGGCACGTTAAACATCATTTACTGAGGTTCAAAACACATTTACTGAGCGATATGTAGACCAGATGATGGCAGATGGATGGTTCTTGGTTTTCTTCAGTCTACTGTGCAAAGTTATGCTTATTGTAGTTTTCAATTGATTACTGAAGTAGTGCTGTATAAGACACTGTCATGCTGAACATGCTTTCCATTTACCATCTGGATCTGGAGTTTTGGACTACCAATAGCCAGTGGAGTACTTGTGAGGCACCTTAATTCTTTTGTGTGTGTGTGTGTGTGTGGGGGGGGGGTGCTTAATTCTTTTCTGATGGCAACTGATGTAGCCGAAACCTCCTAAATGGTTACATATTTATTCTTGCTAATGAATGTGCAAGTAAACTCCGCCTATGTTGTCTCAACATAGCCGGTCCCAAGCCCGGGTAAAGGAGGAGGGTTGTGATAGGCTTGGCGAGCCAACGTAAAAACTCAGCCACTCTTATGGAGATGAAACCCAAAAGATTTTCGTTGGGGCGTAACCCTCTCAGCGACGCGCCACATCGGAACCCGGGTGTGGTGGAAAATGGGCAAGGGCCAGGCCGTCACCCCCCAGGTGGCGCGCCGTATCTTGATCCGGATACGGTGGCAAGTGAGCGAGGATCGGGTCGTCGCATCCTTAGTGGCGCGCTACATCGGCGCCCGGATGTAGTGGAAAATGAGCAAGGGTCTTCGCATTTGACTCGACGAGTGCGAAGGGTAAGGAAGCTAGCCGAGCCTAGGAGGATTCGCTTAGGTAGCTGGAACGTAGGGTCTCTGACAGGGAAGCTTCGGGAGCTAGTTGATGCAGCGGTGAGGAGAGGTGTTGATATCCTTTGCGTCCAAGAAACCAAATGGAGAGGACAGAAGGCGAAGGAGGTGGAGGATACCGGCTTCAAGCTATGGTACACGGGGACGGCTGCAAACAGAAATGGCGTAGGCATCTTGATCAACAAGAGCCTCAAGTATGGAGTGGTAGACGTCAAGAGACGTGGGGATCGGATTATCCTGGTCAAGCTGGTAGTTGAGGACTTGGTTCTCAATGTTATCAGCGCGTATGCCCCGCAAGTAGGCCACAATGAGAACACCAAGAGGGAGTTCTGGGAAGGCCTGGAAGACATGGTTAGGAGTGTACCGATTGGTGAGAAGCTCTTCATAGGAGGAGACCTCAATGGCCACGTGGGTACATCTAACACAGGTTTTGAAGGGGCGCATGGGGGCTTTGGCTATGGCATCAGGAATCAAGAAGGAGACGATGTCTTAAGCTTTGCTCTAGCCTACAACATGATTGTAGCCAACACCCTCTTTAGAAAGAGAGAATCACATCTGGTGACTTTTAGTAGTGGCCAACACTCTAGCCAGATTGATTTCATCCTCTCGAGAAGGGAACATAGGCGTGCGTGCCTAGACTGTAAGGTGATACCTGGAGAGAGTGTTGTACCCCAGCATAAGCTGGTGGTTGCTGACTTCCGCTTTCGGATTCGTGTCCAGCGGGATAAGCGGGCTAAAGTCGCTAGAACGAAGTGGTGGAAGCTCAAGGGGGAGGTAGCTCAGGCGTTCAAGGAGAGGGTCATTAAGGAGGGCCCTTGGGAGGAAGGAGGGGATGCGGACAATGTGTGGATGAAGATGGCGACTTGCATTCGTAAGGTGGCCTCAGAGGAGTTTGGAGTGTCCAGGGGAAGGAGAAGCGAAGATAAGAATACCTGGTGGTGGAATGATGATGTCCAGAAGGCGATTAAAGAGAAGAAAGATTGCTTTAGACGCCTATACCTGGATAGGAGTGCACACAACATAGAGAAGTACAAGATGGCGAAGAAGGCCGCAAAGCGAGCTGTTGGTGAAGCAAGGGGTCGGGCGTATGAGGACCTCTACCAACGGTTAGGCACAAAGGAAGGCGAAAGGGACATCTATAAGATGGCCAAGATCCGAGAGAGGAAGACGAGGGATATTGGCCAAGTCAAATGCATCAAGGACGGAGCAGGCCAACTCTTGGTGAAGGACGAGGAGATTAAGCATAGATGGCGGGAGTACTTCGACAAGCTGTTCAATGGGGAGAATGAAAGCTCTACCATTGAACTGGACGACTCTTTTGATGAGACCAGCATGCGTTTTGTGCGTCGAATCCAGGAGTCTGAGGTCAAGGAGGCTTTAAAAAGGATGAAGGGAGGCAAGGCGATGGGCCCGGATTGTATCCCCATTGAGGTGTGGAAAGGTCTCGGGGACATAGCGATAGTATGGCTAACCAGGCTTTTCAATCTCATTTTTCGGGCAAACAAGATGCCAGAAGAATGGAGACGGAGTATATTAGTACCAATCTTCAAGAACAAGGGGGATGTTCAGAGTTGTACTAATTACCGTGGAATTAAGCTGATGAGCCATACAATGAAGCTATGGGAGAGAGTCATTGAGCACCGCTTAAGAAGAATGACAAGCGTGACCAAAAACCAGTTTGGTTTCATGCCTGGGAGGTCGACCATGGAAGCCATTTTCTTGGTACGACAGCTTATGGAGAGATATAGGGAGCAAAAGAAGGACTTGCATATGGTGTTCATTGACTTGGAGAAGGCCTATGATAAGATACCGCAGAATGTCATGTGGTGGGCCTTGGAGGAACACAAAGTCCCAGCAAAGTACATTACCCTCATCAAGGACATGTACGATAATGTTGTGACAAGTGTTCGAACAAGTGATGTCGACACTGATGACTTCCCGATTAAGATAGGACTGCATCAGGGGTCAGCTTTGAGCCCTTATCTTTTTGCATTGGTGATGGATGAGGTCACAAGGGATATACAAGGAGATATCCCATGGTGTATGCTCTTTGCGGATGATGTGGTGCTAGTTGACGATAGTCGGGCGGGGGTAAATAGGAAGTTAGAGTTATGGAGACAAACCTTGGAATCGAAAGGGTTTAGGCTTAGTAGGACTAAAACCGAGTACATGATGTGCGGTTTTAGTACTACTAGGTGTGAGGAGGAGGAGGTTAGCCTTGATGGTCAGGTGGTACCTCGGAAGGACACCTTTCGGTATTTGGGGTCAATGCTGCAGGAGGATGGGGGTATTGATGAAGATGTGAACCATCGGATCAAAGCTGGATGGATGAAGTGGCGCCAAGCTTCTGGCATTCTCTGTGACAAGAGAGTGCCACAAAAGCTAAAAGGCAAGTTCTACAGGACGGCGGTTCGACCCGCAATGTTGTATGGCGCTGAGTGTTGGCCGACTAAAAGGCGACATGTTCAACAGTTAGGTGTGGCGGAGATGCGTATGTTGAGATGGATGTGTGGCCACACGAGGAAGGATCGAGTCCGGAATGATGATATACGAGATAGAGTTGGGGTAGCACCAATTGAAGAGAAGCTTGTCCAACATCGTCTGAGATGGTTTGGGCATATCCAGCGCAGGCCTCCAGAAGCTCCAGTGCATAGCGGATGGCTAAAGCGTGCGGAGAATGTCAAGAGAGGGCGGGGTAGACCGAATTTGACATGGGAGGAGTCAGTTAAGAGAGACCTGAAGGATTGGGGTATCACCAAAGAGCTAGCTATGGACAGGGGTGCATGGAAGCTTGCTATCCATGTGCCAGAGCCATGAGTTGGTTGCGAGATCTTATGGGTTTCACCTCTAGCCTACCCCAACTTGCTTGGGACTAAAGGCTTTGTTGTTGTTGTTGTTGTTGTTGTTGTAATGAATGTGCAAGTAAAGTTCGTGCACTAGTCCATTGCACTTTTCAACTTGATGGGCTATAATGAATCGATGTGTCAAATTGTTGTATCTCCACTGCAATTGCCTCTTCACTTTGTTATAAATGATTACATGTGTCTATTCTTGCTAATGCCATTCTTATGAACAGTGACTACTAATATTGTGTGCAATACTTTCCTCAAAATAATAATAATAATTTTGTATGCAATACTGTATTCCAGACTATTTATGTTTGGAAACGAAAGGTGTATTTCAAATTCTGATGCAAAAGAAGGTGTGCTGTTCCATCTCTTTCCCTAAAGAATATGCTAAAGAGTAGCTTTACTTGGTGTTCCCTACATGCATACAATGAGCAATACTTCAGGGATAATTAGGGTAGCTTAGTCCTTTTCAATGTTTCCTTGGTGTAAGTGCAAGGTGAAATATGCTCTGTATTTTCACGGAAGGAGTAATTTAGATGCCATATTTGCTTGATAGATTTGCATAAAATATAGCTCAAGTTAGATGATCTTACTGTTTTGTACCGGACTTCGTGGCTTCAGGTATCTGTATCTCTGCTTAATTTGCATTTTTTTAATCAAAGCTTCACATAGCTATGTGTTAATTTGCTCATTTTCGTGTGATTTTTTAAGGTATTTATTTTGATCTGCATAAGAGTTGATATTATCTCTGTCCAACTATTATACTCCATGGTATGCTAGGTTAACGAAAACAGGAACTCACAGGTAATGTTTGATATATGTTGATCCATTGCCTTTGCTGATTCTTTTTCTTTTGATCTGTCACCTGTGAGTGTGCTTACAGTACCTACTCCCTCCGTTCCAAAATAGATGACTCAATTTTGTACTAAAGTTAGTACAAAGTTGAGTCATCTATTTTGGAACGGAGGGAGTATGACCTACCTTTCTACCTAGGGGTTGTATTAGAGATAGGCCTAAATAACATAGCTTGCATGAATAATCATACTTGGCATGATGCTTGTTTTTCACTATTTAACTATCACCTCGATAGCTTGTTAGTGTAACATTCTTTATTGAATCAAAATCCTAGAGGCCTGAGTCATTTGCAATGAATGATCAACCCATTTGCTGCCTATAAGGCGTTCACTTCTGAATGACTCGTTATAAATTTGATGGCACACTAAACAGCAATTAGAGATTCAAAACACATTTACTGAGCAATATGCAGACCAGATGATCGCAGATGTATGTTTCTTGGTTTTCTTTACTCTGCAGTGCAAAGTTATATGCCTATTGTAATTTTCAGTTGACTACTGAAGTAGTGCTGTATAAGACACCGTCACGCTGAACATGCTTTCCATTTACCATATGCATCTGGATCTGGAGTTCTGGACTACCAATATCCCCAGTGGAGTTCTTGTGAGCCACCTTAATTCTTTTTGTCTCTGTGTGTGGTGGTGGTGGGTGGGTGGGGGGGGGGACCTTAATTCTTTTCTGATGGCAACTGATGCAGACGAAACTTCCTAAATGATTACATGTGTATTCTTACTAATGAATGTGCAAGCAAAGTTTGCGCACTAGTCCATTGCATTTTTCAACTTGATGGACTATAATGAATTGGTGTGTCAAATTGTTGTATCTCCACTGCTATTGCCTCTTTTCCTTGTTATAAATGGTCACATGTCTATTCTTGCTAATACCATTCTTATGAACAGTGACTACCAATAATGTGTGCAACACTTTCCTCAAAACAATAATAATTTGTATGCAATACTGTACTCCAGACTACTTCTGTTTGGAAATACAAGGTGCATTTCAAATTCTGGTGCAAAAGAAAGTGTGATTATCCATCTCTTTCCCTAAAGAATATGCTAGCTTTACTTGGTGTTCCCTACATGCATACACTGAACAATACTTCAGGGATAATTAGGGGCAGCTTAGTCCTTTTCAATGTTTCCTTGGTCTATGTGCAAGGCAAAATATGCTCTGTATTTTCATGGAAGGAGTAATTTAGATGCCATATCTGATTGATTTATTTGTATAAAATATAGCTGAAGTTAGATGATCTTACTGTTCTGTACCAGACTCTGCGGCTTCAGGTATCTCTGCTTAATTTGCATTTAAAAAAAAATCAGAGTTTCACATAGCTATGTGTTAATCTGCTCATTTTCCTGTGATTTTTTAAGGTATTTATTTTGATCTGCATGAGAGTTGATATTATCTCTGTCCAACTATTATACTCCACGGTATGCTAGGTTAATGAAAACAAGAACTTGCAGAACTTTTAATATGAGGATGACTGACAGAGACATTATATATGCTGCTTCTAGTAAGTACAAAAAATCCCTGGGTTCCTTCACACCGATGTCAACTAGACTACATATGATCATATTAATAACTATCTGGCTACATAAATATTGCAGCAGCGTCGCCACGAATTCAAAAGGAACAACATCATCTTCATAGTTCAGTACCATCTTTGATTCTGATGGTGAGCTGAGCTTAACTGATCACTTCATGCCAATTTATTCAGAAGGACAAACTTGATGAGGACTTTTGTACTGTTCAAAGTTGATACATCAACCTATCAAAGCCTGAGATTCAAGTCTATCTTACTTTGTTCTGATGGTTGTTGCTCTGAAGGTTGGGTCCTCGCTCTGAAGCTTCCTGGCCATGTTGAGTTGAGCACCTCCTCGCAGGGAATTGTTGCCCAGGTCATCCCATCTTCATGAAACCTTGGTGCTGTCCTGATTTGTGTTGGCTGGCTCGACTTCTGAATCACCGAGCTCTGGCTAACTCTCAGGGACTGCACAAAGGCGGCGTGCGCCTCGAGAGGCAGCCCCATCACCATCCTCTGTGCATGGTAGGAGCGCTTGGCGGCGCTGCGCTCCCTCTTGTGGGCGTTCTGGTGGCCGCCCAGCGCCTGTGAGCTGAAGAATTTCCTCATGCAGAAGTTGCATGAGAAAACCTTGTGTGGGGTAGCAGAAGGCTTGGGCTCAGGATCAGGCTCAGGCTCGGAGCAGTTTGCCACCGTCTCCAGCGACTCGTTTGCGCCGACCGTGAGGCTCAGCCACGACGCGCCGTCGTCCTGGTCGATGGTAAGCCGCTCTGGGCTCCCCTTGTTCACCGACGATGCTTCGTCTGCTTGCTCCATATCCTATCATGAAACTGTCTCCTGCTTCTCCCTCCAGGCCTGCTTGCGGCTCATGGGTGGGTGGTGCATCTCTTCCAGTTTGCAGTTTGCCTTATAAAGGGGGACGAGGTTGGGAGGTGCATGGTATTTTTTTCTGGCTAATAATTGAGGAATCAGGAGGTAAAGAGAACTTCGTCTGGAGTTAGTGGATCTCTATCTTTATTTGGTTATCTCTTCTTTCTTTCTTTCCTACCTGGCTGGCCCATTCATATATCATAGTGGTGCTACATATCCCAAGGCAAGGCAAGGCAAGGGAATGCATGCTTCCGTCATCTTTTCCTGCACTTGCCTTGGTGACTTGATATCTAGTTTCACACCATATATGCCTGCTGCTGTGTGTACTCTTACTCTTTTTCCAAAAGAGACAACAAGAATCACAGTACAGGGCATGAGGTTTCCATGACAAGCTTTCCTCCATTTGCAAGCATGCCTGGCACAGCACAGGTGCCCATTTGACTATTTGGCAGGTGGGGTGTTGAAAGCGATCTCACATTAATAACAAAGTCATGAATCTTGTTAGGATTGTGGTTGAGTCGAATCAGGAAAGCCCACAGTTTGGGGCTCTAGAACGGTGGTTAGGTATTTAGGTTAGGCCACAAGAAGCAATCCTATATTATTGGCTCCTGAACACTGTTTGACAGATACTGTTGCAATAGTTGTGTACAATCTTTTCATTCACCCCCTATCTGTACTACAGCTACTTTTTTTTGGCAAACTAACTGCTTGCACTGAAAGCATGATGGTTAGGTCAGAACTCACAACAAGCAATATCAATAGACGCCAACAGCTGATTTCATCACTATTCTGAAGACTATCTATCACTCAAAGATGGTGCTGGTAAAAACATACTCCCTCCGTTCCTAAATATAAGTCTTTGTAGAGATTCCACTAGATGGACTACATACGGAGCAAAATGAATGAATCTAAACTTGAAATGCATCTATATACATCTGTATGTGGTTCATAGTGAAATCTCTACAAAGACTTATATTTAGGAACGGAGGGAGTACATCCTTTTTGCATCTCTGTCAACAATATTATAACAATCTGATCTGAAAAGCGAGAAGTAACGCAACAACTTTGAGTCAGAACGGTGAGGCCAATAGTATTGTTTTATGCATCGTGTCATCCCCTCCAGAGCCAATAATTGACTTGTATATATGCTGTGGAAATAGTTGTGGCCATATGCTGTTAACTTGTTGGGCATCATCACATTTGTTTGCTTTAGTGGGAGACTGTTGCTGTCACAAGTGCACCGGAAGAGGTCCGCCTGTACTTTTTAGGTAGTCTTTTGTGTGGGGATGGAAGCTGAGTTCTTGCCATCTTGCTGCTTTCCCTGTGTTTGCGCAAGTGTGGTTGTGGTGGTGATGATGTTAGCATTGGGATGCTTTTCATTGGGATGGAATGGATAGAGCTTACATTTGATACTGGGTCAACTTGATGAGGATAGAAAAGGAGAGGCACCTAGGCTCCCTTCCACATAGTTAACCATATCTGCAGGGGGCAGTACCAACATGCGTCGCCCTCGCCCAGATATGCAGATCTATGTGCATTTTCAAAGCGCAATTTATCAGGGACCCGTTTGGTATCTTGTTCCTTTGTTGTTTGTCCACTCTTCTCCTGTGTTCTATTTGGTCATCACTACCAGGGGTGGTTCCTGATCACTGCTTTTTCTCTGGCCTCAACAGGGAACACATCGCTTGTTCGCAGCTGTTGCAAGTGCTCTGCTGATCTCATTCCAGGTATCCAATAGTACACAATCTGAATGTGATGGTGAGAAATCCTATTTATTCACATATTCCTTTCTTCACAGGGAAGGCTGCCCAAGCACCCCAAACTGATTAGACATAGATATTGGAAACCAGCCCATGCACACGCACATGTGGTAAATTAGCATAAGCTTTTCCCACATGCATCTTTTTTCTTTCTTTTGAAAAGGAGGTTAAGATCCTCGGCTGCTGCATCATTGTGATGCACACGACCATCTCTTTTACAGTTGAGATGCAAGGCAACGAGGCCAAAAACATCAAGATGTAAATTTAACACCTACGACTGAGTCAATCTTCTTCCACATCAACGCCTTCAAGATAAGCCGGAGCCGTCCACTCGTATCTCGTAGCGGTAAGAGACAAATAAATCACTTTTTCTTGCACTTCCCTGGGATGGTTGATCACTGTGGTCTGCCATTTCATCTACTGGATTGATGACCCATCATACATCGCACTGATGTTGATGATGATAGTAGAGATGCATGCAGCCATGGAAAAAAGGGTTCCTACTTTTGATCATTTTTGGCCGCAACAGGCACCTAGGGGCTAGGGCATCCTGAATGATACCTCATACAGGTCTAGAAGGCAGGGGAAAGAAAGAAAGAAGGCGAGAAAAGGGCAACATCAGGATCAGGTGGCGACGTGCAAGTCTGGCGCTGCCAAATACCCAAAGTACAGAGTGGTTGGCATGAGTGCCAGAAACAAAATGGAATTTATCAGGCCTGCCTCCACGACAATGCTACGTTGATGCTAACTCGATCCCGCGTCCACATTAGCCGGTATCTCTCCGGCATGGCCCGTATCTTTATGGCATGACACTGACAACGTCCCTCGCAATCGCAAGGTTGGTCAGTAATTTTTTTCTGTACCAGTTGTTACATTTGATAAAGGCAACCGAGAAGTCTTTCTGTCGAGGAGCCATATAAAAACGTTGGACAGTAACTTTCAGCAGTTAGCTGTATTTGTTAAAGGCAACCGAGAAGTCTTGTTGTCCGGTCTGGTGTCGCGAGGTGGAATGATGATGCTTTGCACATGCAGATCTCTGAGGACTCTGGAGTTTCTGATGGGGATAAGCTGGTGGATTGATTGGGCAACTAATCGCAAGGACGGGGACCGGTAGAGGATACTTCAGACGTCAAAGAAAAAAGGTTCTAAAAGTAGTAGCATTCGTTTCGTATTGGGTTGCATAACTTCAGAGAAAATGCATACTGCATCATGCGTGTTGAAGTAGTTTTCTGACTAGTAGTTATGTGTTGTTTTAGAAAGTACTAACTGTTGACAAGGTAATTTGGTGATTAACTTGATGCTCACTGAACTTCAGAAGAACACCGGTGGAGGGAGTGAAGTTGCGGAAGGGAGGAGATCATCAAGAAGCTGTTAGTGATGAAAAAAGACGACATAAAATTGATGCATGAGATAAGAGGAGTATCATCGGTACTTTCTTTCTTCTTCGATCTTCAATGTGCTTTAACAAGTATAGCAATGGAAGAATCAAGGAAGTACCCGGAAGAATGATACTAATCAGAAAGACCTGCTGATACGCAAGGGTAGTGTTAGTCATCAGAACATTCTTATAACCAGAAAGTTAATGTTAACCAGCACTGCCAGATTTATCTCTTAAACCAAACACTCATAATCAGAAAGCCAATGTTAACCAACACCTATCACTATCTCAGAAGGTTCTAAAAGTAGCATTCGTTTCGTATTGGGCTGCATAACTTCAAGAGAAAATGTTTTATGACTACATACTATGAACATGCATGAACATACCGCATGTCGGCACGCCCTGAATCCATAGGCATGTGCACCCACTTTTTGAAAAATGCATTTTAAACATGTTTTTAAAATGTCAAAAAATTCAAAAGAAAATTTCACGCATACATGTTCGCAAATGTGTGTGCGCGGCACAAAGTTTTGTGAAAAAATGTCTTTTCGTTTTGTCTCCTTAAAAAAGACAAATTTCAGTGCTTCTAAAAAGCATTTTATGACACAAATTTTTTGTCTTTTTTCATAGGCCACAAAAAAGTTTTTTTCCGTGAAACTTTATGCATGCACATAAAACATGAAGACGTAACCGTGCAACCTTTTTCAGTTTTTTTTAGCATTTAGAAATGTGTTTTTCAAAGTGGGTTCATTGATGCACTTCCCATTATGCGTGTTGAATTAGTTTTATGACTACTAGTCATTTGTTGGTCTTTTCAAGAGCAGCTGTTGACAAGGTAATTTGATGATAACTTGATGCTCACTGAACTTCAGAAGAACACCGGTGGAGTGAAGTTGCACAAGGGGGGAGGTCATCAAGAAGCTGTTAGTAATGAGAAAAGACGACCTAAAATTGATGCATGAGAGGAGTATCATCGGTACTTTCTTTCTTCTTTGATCTTCAATATGATTTAACAAGTATAGCAATGGAAGAATCAAGGAAACCCCGGAAGAATGATACTAATCAGAAAGACCTGCTGATACCGAAGGGCAGTGTTAGCCATCGCAGCATTCTCATAACTAGAAAGCTAATGTTAACCAGCACTGCCAGATTAATATCTTAAACAGATAGATTAATATCTGAGTCAGAAAATGAACCACCAAGAAGGATTTCTTAATCTCTGAACCAGAAGATTTTTCTGCTGTTAGTCCCGGACGTCTCACTGTCCAATCAAGCATTTCTCATTTTGCATGATGTTATAGTGAGATTACCATTGTTGGAAAATTTTGTTGTTGATTCTGCTGGCCTTTCATTATAGACACTGCGTAGTTGCTGCCCTGCATAATTGCCTGGGAAATCTTTGATTGGTTTCTAGCCTTCAATGCACAGAGAAATGCAGAGTATAGACTGGTATATCCAACAACAAAATTATTGCTGTTCTATTAAACAGTCTTTGGCTTATTGCCCAACACCCATTCACTGAAATTTGTTTTACACTCGTCTGATATTGTAATGTTCAGCAGCGGCGGAGCTTCATGGGGGCCATATCCCCCCGCCCCCCTCTAGCAAAACTTTTAAGTGCACCTCTAATTATTAGGCTTGAATATAAAATTTTCTTAAATTTCATGCATAACTTATCTTTTTAGCCCCCTAAACTCAGATTAGCTCCCTTAACAATCTTCATCAAGCTTCGCCGCTGATGTTCAGCATCATCGAATGAAATCTTGCTGCAAGTATTCTTCTCAAGATTCATTGGAAGTTGGCACCGTTGCTAAACAAGTTTAATCCAGTTTCTTCTATTTCTCCAGAAACCTGTCTTCAAGTCCATCAAATGGAAGCAGAGAGCATACTCTTGACAAACTCCCGAGGCCGGCAGACAGCCGCCAATGGCGTCGCCATTGGCATTGTCAGTCCACCACCTTCAGCCATGTCGATGGTATCGCCTTCACCAACATCCCACTCAAAGCACTGCAGGAGTGCTGCGAGTGTCAAGCTTACAACGCGCATGGCCAGCCCCTCACCGGGGCATCGCCTCCTGCCAAGCCCGAACGGCAGCATGGGCATGGTGACCGCGTCTCTGCCCAAGAACCTCTCTGGCCTGAACACCTCTGGTGCATCCCAGACATTGGCGTCCCGGTGGACCGTCCATGCGTTCACGAGGATCATCGTGCCACGCTGCACATGGAAGCCACCCACGGTGCAGTCCTCCATGGCCTCATGTGCTGGGATGACCGGGCCGACAGGGCAGAGTCGAAGTGTCTCCTTGACAACGCATTGCAGGTAGGGTAGGTTGGTGATGTCCGACTCCTCAACCAGTCGGCTCATGCCGACGTTGGCATCTATCTCGGCCCTCGTCTTCCGCATCTCCTTTGGGTGCTTCAGCAGCAGCGCCATTGCCCACTCGGTGGTCAGCGCCGATGTGTCGGTGCCGGCGGTGAGCATTACCTGAATGTCAGCATGGACATGGCAACCATCTTATCACAGATCACCAAAATGGCACACATGGTGGTGGTGGCACGGAAGCAATTTGCAAAATATGCTACTCACCAAGATGATGCCTTTGACGACAGTGTCAGTGTAATACCCAGGATCGGCTTCTTGATGCTCCAAGAGCACGTCGATTACGCCCTTCTTCGCCACGTCTCCGCCACCGGCGTTACGCATTTCCCGGCGGTCATTGACGAGGCCAGCAACGAACGCGTCCCGCCTTGTCTGCAGGCTTGCAAGCGCCGCCTCGACGCCGCGGAGACGGTCGACCCACCGCAGCGCCGGGAAGAAGTCCCCGATGCTCGGCGTGCCGCTCACCACGAATGTCTCCTCCACAATCTCCTGGAATCTGCGCAAGTCGCCGGCGTGCCGGCGCGTGGTGAGCGCGTGCAGCATCACGTTGAGCACCAGCTCGAACAGCCTGTTCCGGAGGGTAATAGGCCCACCACTGGCGCTTGCGCTGGTGTCGTGGAGCAGGTTCTGGACGAGGGACGCGACCTCGGCGCGGCGGTCGGCGGCAAGCGCGGCGAGGCGGGAGGTCGAGAAGAGCTCGACGGCGAGGAACCGGCGCAGGCCGCGCCAGTGGGCACCGTCGGAGGCCCACGAGATGGTGGTGCGGCCGTATCCAAGGTGCTCCGCGACGAGCAACTGCGGCCTCCCTGCCAGCGCGGCGTCGTGCGCCGTAAAGCACTCCTCGGCCGCGGCGTGTGTTGACACGACCAGCGCCCGGCGCGCGCCCAGCCGGAGCGACAGGAGCGGCGCCGAGCCGGCGAGCGCGGCCAGGCAGCGGTGCAGCGGCTTTTTGAGCAGGTGGAGGTGGCCGAGCAGCGGGAGAGACGGAGGGCTCGGCGCTCTGCTCCTCCCATGCCCCCACCGTCGCCTCAGCCGAACAAAGACGGCGACAGCACCGGCGATGAGGAGTAGCAGGAGAAGACCGCCGCTTGCCCTTTCCTCCATGTTTGAGTCCATGGGTGGCGTCGGCATTGGCACGGCCTGAAAGCTCCGACCCTTGCAAACACGTGGTTCTTGCTACGACACGTAGCAGGTGGATGGATCTTCCGGAGCCCTTGCGTCCAGACCTGGCCAAACGGTCCGGCCCGGCACGGCCCGGCTCGCCGTGGCACGTTTAATAGGCACGGTCCCGCCGTGGCACGTTTAATAGTCGGGCCGTATCATGCCGGTCCACGGACGTGGCTCTCTGGCCCAGGCATAACCTGATTATTAAACGGACCGGTCCGTGGTATGTTTAGCATGCTAGCTCATCCGATTTTTAAACTGTTGGGCTGTATTTTAGGCCTATTGGACTGTAATTTAGGTCATATATATAAAAAAATTCTGAAAAAAAATTAAACGAGCCGTGCCGTGCTGGCCCGTGTGCCCAGCCTCCAGGTCCAGGCATGGCCCATGGCGTGCCGCGTGTTGGGCCTAGCCTGTTTAGCTCAGGCCGTGCCGTGCTTGGGCCATGACGTTCCCGCGTGCTACTGGGCCGACCCAGTTAGCACAGCCTGTTTGGCCAGCTATAGTTGCGTCCTATCCGAGCATCCTCCTTTATTCATCAGTGAGAGACATATTACTTCCTCCTTTCATAATATAGTGTCTATAGATTTTTATAAAAATCAAACATTATAAACTTTGATCATATTTATAAAAAAAATAGGTACATCTAGAATACCAAATGCACATCATTGAATATATCGTGAGTTATATTTTCAGAATGCACATGTTTGGTATTGTAGGTGTAGACAATTTTCTCTATACACTTGATCAAAGTTGGCAAAGTCCGACTTTCACAAAAATTTATATGCACTATATTATGAAATGAAGTGAGTCATTTACTCATCGAGACACATGAAAATCTAACTAACTTAGCTAGATCATGAGCAACCTGATTGCTATCCCTTATTATAGTGAGCGAAACTAACATGATTAAAATCCCGAGTCATATAAAAGCAATCATAAAAAAAGACACCAGCTACCGAACCGATCTTCCTTCTTGCGGAGTCAAAACTACATCAACATTGTCAGACACATCCCAGCTCATGCCGATCATTGAGAAGCTTATGCGCAAACTGGCCATCTGGAAGGCCGCTCTTCTCAACCGCGGCGAGTGCCTCGCCCTGGTCCGCTAGGTCCTGAGTGCCATGCCGGTCCACCTGCTCCTGGCCGTGGCAATCTCCCCTCCCATCCTCAAGAAGGCGAATTGCATCCTTCATGATTTCCTGTGGCATGGACGCACCGATGCGCGCGCTGGATCATGCTTGGTCAGCTGGGCGTGGGTTTGCCGCCCCTGGACTTGGGTGGCTTAGGTATCAGTGAATTTCGTCGCACTGGAATCTCGCTCCGCGCCCGCTGGCTCTGGCTGCAAGCTACAGACCCCTCTCGGCCCTGGGCTCACCTCAAGCTACCTCATGACCCCGAGGTGCTCCAGCTCTTTCGAGCTTCCATGATCTGGACCATTGGAGACGACACTTCCCGTCGCTTTTGGATCAACCCATGGCTGGATGGCAAATCTATCCTAGATGTTGCCCCTCATGTCACGACCCTCGTACCCCGCCGAGCTCGCAATTCCCGCATGGTGGCGGATGCGCTTGCTGATCGCCGCTGGATTGACGACATCCGGGGAGCTCTGGGTCTTGCGGCCACCGTGGAATACGTAAGCCTATGGATCCGTCTCCAGCATGTCGAGCTGCTCCCTCGCCCGAACTCGATTCGCTGGCGCTGGACGAAAAATGGGTGCTACTCGGCCTCCTCTTGCTACATCTCCCTCTTCCATGGCTCCACCTCCTCGGCCACCTGGCACCTCGCCTAGCAAACTAGTGCTCCGACCTCGGTGCAGTTCTTCATCTGGCTAGCCTCTCTCAACCGCTGCTGGTCCGCTGATCGCCTCGCGTGGCGCGCCTTACCCGACGAGCTGGCCTGCGTGCTTTGCTCTCAAGAGCCCGAGACCATGCACCACATCCTGGTGGGTTGTGTCTTCGCGCGAGCAACATGACACGCTATTCTCTCCTGGCGCTCTCCAACTATGGCCATCCCAGATGACTCGGTTGGCTTCTTCAACTGGCTTCCTACTGCTCTCCTAGACACCCCGATGCCGAAGCGGCATGGACTCGCCACCGTGGCCTCACTCGTCGCATGGTCCCTCTGGCGGCACCGGAACGCTGTCATCTTCGACAATATTGCGCCCTCCCTGTCATTGCTAATTGTCGCAATCAAGGATGAAGCTCGCTCTTGGGCCATGGCTGGAGCTAGAGGAATGAACTCAGGGCTAGCTGTAACCTGATCGTGTCTTTTGGGGGTTGAGTAACCCTCCGTCTTCTACTCCTCTCGTCACCACATCGTCGCCATTCTTGTGCACGTCTCTGTGGTGATCTCCTGTAATTTCTAACTTTCTCCCCTATCAATGCAATTATACGCCATCTAGGCGTATTCCAGAGGAGACACCAGCTCTAATTTGCTACATCCAACAATCCTTGCCAAGTTTAGACCAAACTGACTACTGTCGCCTCGGTGATGAACACATCAAAACAAAAAACTCTATCTTCTCATTTGCAGCTGCCATAAACTTGCCATTGTGATTGCTGGTAATAGTATCGACCATTCCTTCTAGCTGATCATGACAGAATCCGGCATCAACATTTTTCATGTAACCCGTCCTAGGTTTAGTCCAAGCAACCTTATGTATTTTTGCTTTTGGACTGCATCCGATAACAAAGTTTGCTGCCATCCCTCTTATTGCTAGATTAATTGGGGAACACTTTGTGTCTATTCACCATGAGCAAGCTTCCTTCTTTCATACCATAAAGATCATCATGAGTAGGCATAGTTTCTCGTAAGTTTGGGAGGCCAAGAACATGCGCATCATGATCTGGAAGACATAGAAAACGCTCCAGTATATTTTCTTCGGTAAGATTGGCTCGACACGCTTTTTTTATAATATGATGGATTCCTAACAAGTTCCATACTACCGCCGCCTTATGACTTTCAAAAAACAAGTGCTTCAAATTAGGACCAAAATTGCATGCTGGGTAGTGCACCTTTACCTTCATATGCTTCGTTGCTAATATTGCCTGACAAGGAATGGCACTATGTAGTGCTCTCTTTATAAAAATCTTAATCTTGGTCGAACATGAACGTTTCCACACTGAATCCCATATATCTGTGTTGGTGGATGATCCTACATTTGTATGAAGTTTATCACCAAACATAAACTCCCACTCCTCATGATAGGCCGAACGTATCGTAAAGATCCCGGTTCTCGAGGGGTTCCATGCCATGAATTCTGTCATATCATGTAAAGGACGGGTATAGCCAAAATTCTACGAGCATCAACTGGCCAAAACCTTTGTCTCACCAACTGTCCATCCCAATCTCCTGATACATGATCTATGAGGTCACATACACACGAGAAGAGATTATTTCCATGAATAGTTTGAAATTTTTGGAGGGTGATTGGGGAATCCCGGGGTCATTCCTTATGTTAACGCTCTCACCATCACTGATTCTCAAAACATAGCCTCTTTGTAACGTATCCACCACTGCCATAATACTTTGCCATGTGTATGATGCTTTCCTCTTCAAAATAGCACTCATCAAATCTCCCTCAGGAAAATATTTGGCCTTAAGAATTACAACACATAATGAGCCACGATTGTCAATCAATTGCCATGCCTGTCTAGCTAACAATGCAAGGTTGAAATAGTGGGTAAGCCAAGGTTGTCAATCAATTGCCATGCCTGTTTAGCTAACAATGCGAGGTTGAAATAGTGGTTATCTCTGAAACCGATGCCTCCTTGCTTTCTTGAAATGGACATATTCCACCATGCGAACCAGTGCATCTTCTTTTGTGTTGCATCATCACCCCACCAAAAACTTGACATCACATATGTGATTCCTTTGCAATTTTTAAGGAATTTTGAAGATCGACATCGCATAAGTTGCTATAGCTTAAGCAACTGATTCTAATAAAATATCTTTTACCTCCTGATGATAAACACTTCTCCTTCCATCCCATCAATCTTTGAATGAGCCGATCAATCAAATATTGAAAGCTGTCACTTTTATCAAGGCCTAGAGTTGCTGACAGCCCAGATACCTATCATTCAAAGCTTCCGTCATTCTATTAAGAGTAGTACAAATAGTTGCCTTCATATTAACTTCTGTACTGGGAATGAAAAGAATACTTGATTTATCCACACTAACAAGCTGTCCCGACGCTGCGCAATATGTATCAAGTATGGATTTCAAGCATGCAACATTCGTCTCATTTGCCTTCATTAAAATCAGAGAGTCATCAGCAAATAAAAGATTTACAACTGCAGGTGCGTCACGACAAACCTTTACTCCCTCCAGCTCTCCAGTTAATTCAGCATGAAATAAGAGGCTGTAAGTCCTTTCGTATATAGTAGGAAAAGGTACGGGGATAAAGGGTCCCCTTGTCGAAGACCTCAAGATGGTATGATAGTCTCTGTTTCAAAAGAATTAAATCTCACTTTATATTCCACTCACGCCACACATGTCATAACCAGATTTACCCAATCAACATGAAATCCTAGTTTCGAAAGCATTGCTTCCAGAAAAACCCACTCAACCCTATCATAGGCCTTACATATCCATCTTCATGGCACACCATCCTTCCTTCCCTACCTTCTTCTGTTTAATGGTGTGCGGACTTTCATACACAATAAGGATGTTGTCCGTAATCAGTTTCCCTAGAATAAAAGCACTTTGTGTAGGACTGATTATCTTTGGAAGGATAACTTGTGGCCTAGCCGCTATCATTTTTGATATAACCTTCTACACCACATTACAAAAACTAATAGGTCTAAATTGTGTCACCTTTTCTGGTGTCTGTACCTTAGGGATCATGAAAGTTGTGGTATTATTCCACCCTTGGGGTATTACTCGACTATTGACCGCTTGCAGGACCTCCATAACCAGATCACCTCCGAGCATTGGCCAGAATCTCTTATAAAATATGGCATGAAGCCCATCCGGCCCGGGTGCCTTGAAATCCCAATGGAGAAAAGAGCCTTCCTTACTTCCCTAGACGTATAAGGGGCCATCAAGATTTCATTCATCTTCACAGTAACTATACCGTTCACATGATCCAGAACATTCATATTTGGTGCATGCACTTGCGAGGTAAAAAAGTTTAGCAAAATACCCTGTGATGATAGAGCCAGGACCACTCATATCTTCTCTGCACACACTTGTATCATCCAATAGTCGCTTGATGCAATTTCTTTTTTTACGAGCCGCTCTATGAAAAAAGTTGTATTTCTATCTCCATGAAGTAATCAATTTACTCGTGCATGTTGTATATGAGCCACTCTTTAAACTACGAAGTATACACAATACCCGTGCATTACTATGAAATTAGTTGTATTCAATGATTTTTGTTGGACTCGGATAACTGGAAACGTTCCTCAGACGAGGACACCCATCGTTCCCTAGTTCTGTTCGAGCCACGTTTGCTAGAGTAGTCCGGAGTCCCCTCCCAGCGAAACCCCTCCTATATATACGTATCTACTAAGCCTCTGATTAGGCAAACAATAATCCATTTTCCTATGACACCGTTAAACATTAAAACTGAAAATTTGGATCTCAATTAAAAAGAATTGGGACGGCCATTTTCATATGACACTGTTAATCCATTTTCCTATGACACTGTTAAACATCTCCTAAGCCTCTGATTAGGCAAAAAATAATCCATTTTCCCATTAGTGACTCCCGGGTCTCAGTGGCTGAGCTGCGGCCGACGGTGGCCAAGCTCTAGCTTTGTATTGAGCCTTGGCAGGATAGGTGACTCTCTAAGGTGTCTCAGACGATTCTCATCAACTCCTCTCTGTCCAGCCTGCTTCTGTTCCTCATGAGTTTCTACAGTCTCCATGAGACCGTGCACCATGAGATCACTAAGGTGCATGCTAGATTCTTCTGGACGGGTGACAACAATAAACATAACACTACTGCAGGATGCTGCTAACGCGACACTATGATCAGAGCCCCTTCGATGAAACTGTGTGCGATGTAACAATCGCAAACGGCGGTGTAAAAAAACCCGTCAAAAAGTTGCAAAATGTTTGTGATGGAGGATGCATCAAACACAGTTCAGATTTTGGTTGCGTGTGCGATGTGGGGCATATGGTTCAGTTCAATTAACTATTTGCGATGATGAGGAACAAAAGAAACAGGCAGCCAGATGAAGGTGTGTGCGATATACAACATACGGTTCACTCGGACGAACTGTTTGTGATTAGGCAACACCAAAGAAACGGTCAGCCAGATCAAGGTGTGTGCAATATACGACATGCGGTTCAATCGGATAAGCTGTATGCTTTGAGCCAAGAAAACCGAAATAGTTCAATATAACAAGATGTGTGTTATACGCGGCAAAGAGGTTTGTAATCAGAAATGTGTGCGAAGACTGATAATAACACAGACGATTGCTGCTAATAAGTCATGTGTGTTGTGGGCAAACGCTTGGTGGTATACAATTGTCAGCGATTGATGAGATCATCACCGATGGGTTCCCCAGTATGCTCAGTGTGCGATGTCATTGCACACAGAACAACAACATATGTACTTATAACTTATAAGGACTTGATTCCATAAACAGATTGAACATCCAATTACATATGTAGCTAGTACACACATGTCCTTTGCACATACCAAAGTACGTTCCAAAATGCCTAGGAAACTCAAATAATGTATTAAAAGGCAAAACAAACTGTGAATAATTTCATATTTTTAGGACGACCCTACTATAGTTGCATGCTGCCTCTGTAAAATAAATCAAGGTAGGAAGAGACAGCGTATGTCGTTTCACACACATAGGGGACAAGGTCCCTCTCGGAACCATGAGCCTTTTTGAGAGAAGCTCCGGTTTGTAAGAAGTTTGTACCAAAACTTGTCCCAAATTGGACTAATTTTTTACCACAACATGATGGTGCTATGTCATAACACCATGCCAAATTTCATAATTTTGAGGCGAGTTTTGGATTTACAGTAATTTTAAAACCAGATTTCTCAATGTTTACTGTCGAGTCGGCACCGCCTTGGATAGGCTTTTCCTCGTGGGTCCCAAATGACAAATCCAAATTTGTCACTACCATGCAGCTTTTCTTATTAAGAATTACAGCCCATTTGGTGTGCTAGCTGAAAATAAGTTTGTGGGTGCTGGTCGGCGCTAAGAACTTGTGGTTCTGTAATGAACAAAGATCTCAAGGATCCCGCGAGAGTGAGGCTCTTTCCCTATGTTGTGAATGCTTATAATATTTATGTCTTAATTAAAGAAATGGCAAGCCATTGGCCCAGTATGAAAGAAAATGTGGGTCAAACCCTAGTTGAAAAGGGCAACAATGTCTAACTCTAGCTTACAAAAGGTACAAAAGCATAAGGATTAATTGTTCATCAGGTTTACACATAAACCAGATTGAATAGGACAATGACATCTAACTCAACCAAAGTTTTCGACAGTTAGAATCAAATGGATCAGTCTGATCCATAAAATCAAGATCCCAATACAATAATTCTACTGCTCCATGATGACCACAAGCTGTTGTAAATAGAAGCCGAACACGATCAAAAGCCCTTAGGTCCACCTGAAACTTCTTTTATGCTCTTCAACACTTGCAGCCATGAGTAATTTCTTGTTGAAAAACTTAATCCTCACGGACAATAGTGCCCTCACATTCAACATGAAGAATCTGACAAAGCTAGTGTTTGCACTGTTGGATGAATATCGTTCCAGCGTTACTGTCTTCAAACGAATGTCATGAGATCTGAGAAAATCCCCGTGCTTCATCAACCATCGATTAGTTATACCTTTTTCTCCATGTGCTGTTGCCTAAATAGAGATGAAGATTGAAAACAGTTAATGTCTAAAAAAGATTATGTTGAAAGAGTGATAGCTGAAGGATTAATTATAGTACATTATATATGGGATTTCAATGTGCGTGAAATCATCACCTTTATATACAAATTCTCCAAACATGGAAAGCATTGTAGCAAGGCAATAATGATGTTGAGATCAAAACACCACATACTGATATATAAGGTCTTGACAGAATCCACCACCACTGATAGGATGGACAAGCACTTCATTGAGCATAGAACATAATATTAGCATGGAAAGTGTACTCCAAGATGATACTTAACTTATGTGCACAAATGAAAAATGCAAATTACAAAAGTGTATGTGAATAATATACAATACCTCAGTAGGTGTGGAGGCAAACACCATCTCGAACCATTTAAACGGATCACGAATTGCACCCAAGGTCTCCAGTTTAGGCGCAGCGACCACATTTATTTGCTTAGGTTTATAACAACAATCAAGGACCAACCTTTGAAGTGAAGGGGCATCTTCGATGATGAGCTCCTGTCCTTCAGAACTAATTCCAATGCTTACAAGGTGAGGTGACTTTATTTTGAGACAAGGGATATCAATTCCTGCTCGAAAAACAAGCACCAAACGCTCCAGTGCAGGGCAGCTGGAGTGGATGATGCTGTGTAGTGAGGCCTCTGACAGATGAACCAACATAAGCGCAAGTTTTTTCAAGAGTGGCAGTCGAAGCATTTGTACCAGATTGTCTGCTAGATGGCACTGGGTCAAGGTGGCGGTGTAGAGAGAGGAGGAAAACCATGAGATGGGCATGGGTGGTGAGGGCACAGATGCATCTATTGGTGGTAACCTATCACTGTAGTAATGGTAGAACTCAAGCTGCCGGAGTTTATCGAATTGACGGGATGTCAGCCAGGCGGCCACCGTGCAAGGTATGTCCAGCAGGTAGCATGCCGGGATGCAAATGCGTTGAACGGAGCTCCCGTGGGAGGAGATGATGGCTCCAGGGAGTTCAGAATCATCATCGACAAATAGCTGACGACCGTCGAGATTAAGAGGCGCGGTGCGCCACAGAGTGCGCCACCGAGATGCGAGGACTTGTGTGCGGTAGCCATCCTTGGTGGGGAGAAGGGAGATGATCCCCCCAAGGATGTCGTCTGGGAGATCACTGATGCGGTCCGCTGGAGATTCTACTGGTTCCTCAGGTCCAGGGGGACGCTTCTGGCCGCACAGTCGGGTCCAAGATCTACATCCGGCGGTGGCGCTAGACAGAGCCTCATCTGTGTACATACCAATCTGAAAGAAAAAATGGCATACCATGTAGGACATTTGAAATCAATTCTCAAGATCAGGAAGAAAAAAGGCACAAACATACATGTAGGTGACTGACCGGTTTTCCGTTCGAGTCGCAGTTGTTGCCGGAGTTGCTATTGACCTCCGGCTCCGGCTGGGGGCACGACGACGCCGATGAATTCAAGGTCATGCTGCTGCCCGCACGGGACCTCGTCGGCGGTGACGAAAACCTTTGTGGCCAGCTTGACGCGTTGTGCGGGTGCTTCACCAGCCCTGGCGTCGCCACTCACTCCGATGGTGCGCTTCGGCAGCATCGTCATACACTCCGGAGTCCAGACGTCGGTGACCACTGTGGACCGGGGGTGCGGCCGCCTATTATGGCCGGCGGCCTGGGCGCGCAATTAATATGGACCAGTGGGAGCGAGGCAGGCTGCAGTCAAAAGTTGTTTCGCCTCCCAGTGAGCTTGCGCGGCGGAGTCTGCCATTCCTACCATCATTTCACACAGCTACTCGCACGCCTCCCCGTCAATACACACACCTGCATGCACGCCTACCGTTATGCCTGCGTGGCGTACTGCTTGCATGCGTCCTGTCAACTGACGCCTGCTCACACGACACACGGGGCGTGTGGTAGCACGTATATTTTTTGGTTTATTTTCTACTGTTTTACTGCTTCACTGAACCATTTGTGTTGAAGAGATGCACAAATCCTGCATTGAACATCTTGCACGCTTCCCGGTGAACCTGTGCACCGGACGAGTTTTGGATTAAGTAGAATTTAAAAACCAGGCATCTCAATGTTTTGCCGGCAATCAACGGTGCCCCGGTGTTTGAAATTCATTCTCATTTCTTGCATGGGACCTAAGCATGCACCCAAGGACACATATTTGATTTTTCAACCAATTTATATGCACTGGAGCATGTGCATGTAGTTCACATTTGAATTATGCACATAAAATGCATTGAAAACTCAGTTAATGCATAAAAATGTCCAAACGAACCCCAAAAAATCACAAAAATTCACACAACACTCCTGTTGTTCTATGTTGACACGATATTTTTTTGAAAGCAATAAGAGGCAATGGATATCGTTTCGTCCCCAAAGGTGGGACGTTCCCTACCGAAAACCATCATGCTTGTTGTGAGAAGCTCCGGTTTGTGAGAAGCATATACCCAAACCTGCCCTAAATGGGACAAAATTTATACCATGACATGTTGATGCCGCTCCACGATAGCATGCCAAGTTCCATGAATTTCAGATGAGTTTTGGATTTACTAGAATTTAAAAATCAGGCATCTCAATGTTTTGCCGACAATCAACGGTGCCCCGGTGTTTGAAATTCATTCCCATTTCTTGCATGGGACCTAAGCATGCACCCAAGGACACAAATTTGATTTTTCAACCAATTTATATGCACTGGAGCATGTGCATGTAGTTCAAATTTGAATTATGCACATAAAATGCATTGAAAACTCAGTTAATGCATAAAAATGTCCAAACGAACCTCGAAAAATCACAAGAAATCACACAATACTCCTGTTGTTCTATGTTGACACGAGATTTTTTTTGAAAGCAATAAGAGGCAATGAATATCGTTTTGTCCCCAAAGGTGGGATGTTCCCTACCGAAAACCATCATGCTTGTTGTGAGAAGCTCCGGTTTGTGAGAAGCATATACCCAAACCTGCCCCAAATGGAAAAAAATTGTACCACGACATGTTGATGCCGCTCCATGATAGCATGCCAAGTTTCATGAATTTTAGACGAGTTTTGGATTTACTAGAATTTAAAAACCAAGCATCTCAATGTTTTGCCGGCAATCAACGGTGCCATGGTGTTTGAAATTCATTCCCATTTCTTGTATGGGACCTAAGCATGCACCCAAGGACAAAGATTTGATTTTTCAACGAATTTATATGCACTGGAGCATGTGCATGTAGTTCAAATTTGAATTATGCACATAAATGCATTAAAAACTCACTTAATACATAAAAATATCCAAACAAACCCTGAATAATTCCAATTCTTTTATGATCACTGCAGATAAAAGGTCTAGCAATTCAAACACCGTCCATGGCCATTGTGACCCCATTATGTAATTCAAATCAAGACCAAAAATCAACTAGATCCCACATAATTTATTATAACCAACCGTGTGAGATGCAGCACAAAATATCATTGGACCGTGTCTGAATAAGGGACTGTGTCTGATGACACTTTGCGCACCCGTTTTTTGTCTGAAGCCATTCCAAATTTTTGGCTTCCGCATAAATATCTACCACCCCGCCCCTCCCCCTTACCAAAAGCCACATTCCCCCTCTTTCTGCCTTCCTTTCCAAGTTGAAACCTTCACTCCTTGCTTGCAACGCCGCCGCCTCCTCGCCGGCAACCCTTCTTCACGCTGCTCGGCCTGGCCTATCCAGGCAGGTAATCCACACCCGACCCCCATCCTCCTCCTCCTTCCACATCCCACATGCCCCGACCGCCGGCGTGAGCGCGACACCTTCCACCCAAATCACCGACCCCTCCACCAAATAAGCGTCGGCCTAAGCCATGGTGCACGCAGTATAGCTAGGATCTCAAGGAGCATTTGGCAGCGAGAAGCAAATCGCGGCCGCACGCGCGGATGAGGTCGCGATGGCTGCCATTTGTGCCGACCCCCAGATCTTGGAGGAGCACCTCATCATCGAGGCCACCGTTGATGCCTCGCGCGCCAATGCCGCGATGCAGTTGGCTGCTTTAAACGACAGTTCATGGTGTTTTCTCGAGGCCACCATCGGTGCCTTTGACGAAGACTACGAGGTGTTTTCTCAGCATGCACGTGCTTACCTCATCTTGAGAGCCAGCAGGTTGGTGCCCGGAGCGGCTTAGGAAACTCACCACTACAACAAGGGCACCCACGATGCAGAGGCCTCGCCCTCTTCCATGTCCAAGGAGCCAATCGTCATCGATATCTCCGACAATGAGGAGTAGCTTGTCTAATTAGCTCACTATAAGGACCCATGTTCAGTTTGCTAGCTACTGCCTTTCCTTAAAAAATTCTAGTGAATTGTGCTATCTAATTTTACCATGCAATCTTATGCTATAGTGTATATGTTCTATATGTCGTGCAATGTGGTGTTCAATGAACTGCTTGGTTCAATTCCGCAAATGTGATGTTCAATTCTTCAGGGTGCAATATTTCCAAGTTGTTAAGCATGCTTGGTTTGGTTAACTGTCTGATCTTCTATTAGGAGTATGTTATATTGTCCAATTGGTGTTTAGTTAACTGCTTGGTTCACTTGTTGTGGTGTTTAGTTAACTGCTTGGTTCAATTCTGCAATGCGATGTTCAATTGTTGTGGCTGCATTCTGTTATTGTATACCATGTGAGGAATAAATCGAATTTGGCTGTATTAAATACATGAGAAACAAATACAATTACTATATTTCCAAGTTGTTAAGCATGCTTTGTTTGGTTAACTGCCTGATCTTCTATTAGGAGTATATTATGTTGTGCAATGTGGTGCTCAGTTAACGTTTGGTTCATTTGTTGTGGTGTTTAGTTAACTACTTGGTTCAATTCTGTAATGCGATGTTCAATTGCTGTGGTTGCATTCCGTTATTGTATACCATGTGAGGAATAAATCGAATTTGGCTGCACTTAATACATGAGAAACATATACAAGTGCTGTATTTCCTAGTTCTTAATCATGCTTGGTTTGGATAAATGGGTTTTCCATGTGGCTTGAATTAATCCGATGAATCTGCAATGTGCTTATTTATCATCAACATATTTTACTGATACCATGCGAACCCTTACTTAACCTGATGACTAACTACCTTATATGTGTTGCAGGGAAACAATGGGAAGCACCGAGGTTTAAAAGATGGTACTAACTATTATACCTTGCCTTTTTGTATTCCTTTGCCCCATTTCCAATATAGAGAAGATATTTATGCACATCCTTGTTTTCAGGCTTCACTGATGATTACCTCTCAAACCACCTCTGTGGTCAGGAGGCGAGGAAAGTTTTCATACAACACCCACGGTTCAATATTGCAGTGTTCCTGAAGAGGTCAAAGGATGGTCGGTCAATCATCTACGGGCACTGGCCTAAAGCTGCAAAGACCTTCAACATGAATGAAGGCTCAATATTCGCCTTCCGCTTCAGCAGTTTTCTAGATGAGATGCATCTTTCTATGTACCGTCTATGATGCTAATTTCGAAAGGTTCTAGATGTTTCATGTGAAACTTGGTGCTGGCGCAGTTGTGTAATGGGGTAGCTGAGTGCTGAAGCCATATCATGTTGTACTATGATGTATTTCAATTATGAAATCCTGCTTCCGTAATATGGAAATGGAATATATTATGTGCTTAATATGAATGTCAATTATATTAGTAAATGGATTATTAATAATAGGGCAATTAGCCCGCTAATTGGCCAATTCGCTTGCTAATTGGGTTTTCCTATTGCAAACGGTTAATGAGAAACCACCATGGGCGATGACCTCAGGCAACACACACAGTTTCTAGGAATAAACTGTGTTGGATCAATGAACAATCACACACGACATTCTCTTCAAAACTGTTTGTGTTACGCCACCTTGCGCAAACGTTTTCCTTGTAGTGACTATGTGGGATGTATATATGAACAAAAACGTTTATTGGTGACTGACTGTGTGGGATGTACTTACGACCGGAAATGATTTTGCCTGTATAACTGTATTTTTTAGCACCATTGTACGTATTTCTGTATTTGAGTGCTCGTCGGTCACACACGACCTCATTTTGCCGAACGTGTGTGCCAGGAGGGCATATCCCCAACGATTTCTGGGTCGTGTGGGAAGGACCCCCCTATCTCCCACACTCACTTGGCGACGGTTCCGAATGCCCTCGCGGAAAGGGGTTAAAAACTGTTTGTTTAGGACTGACGCGCACCAGTGTAAGTACCACATGGTCAGCTAGCCTGACATCTGCAAGCCTCGTGACCAGGGCAGGCTCGGGATCATGTGCTCCAAATGCATGACTACAGAAAGAAATGCACTAGTTTGTTGTCTCATATATCAATTAGATTGAATAGGTGGGCTGAGGTGCTACAAAAAGTTTGTCACGTAAGATGAAAATATGTGTTGTGTTGTTGCTAATGAGCTTAACAAGCTACTCGTGAAACTCGTTAGCTCATTCATTAAGCTCGTTAAGCTTAACGAGATGAAATGAATGATTGGCTCTGTTCATTAAGAAGCGAGCTACGAGCTTAACGAGTCGAACTATCGAGCGCTCATTAAGCTCGTGAGCTACGAGCTTTTGGTCCAGCCCTAAACATCGCCCTTCTGACTTGTTGGCTTTGGAGCATCGCACAAGGGCAAGGAGGTATCTGGCTTGACATCATCCGGAACAGTACTTGCATGGACAACCCCTGGCCTTCTGTCAGTGTTCCGATGGATCCCAATTCTAGCAGTCCGTTGTCTAGCTACTCCCAGTTCTCCGAATCGGGACATCCATCTCGGTGGGCTCCGGTTCAAATACTTTGTTTTGGTTTGACTGGTGGGCTGGGGACATCCCCTTCATCGCCCGCTTCCCGGATTTATTCTCCTACGAGGTTGATCCTAGGATCTCTGTCGAGGACGCCCTTATTGACTTAGGGCGCCTTGCCTTCCGGCGGCCATTCGGGCCACCGAACCTTGTGGCTTGGCATGAGCTGCTCGACTGCATTTCTCTCCACGAGCCGGATGTGGACCTTGATACTGACCACAACTCTTGGCGTTTTGAGCCTTCAGGCGTCTTCTCCACTAAGTCCCTCTACCAGGCCATTGCGCCCTCCACCGCTCCTTTGGCCCTCACTATCGCGTGGCCCATTCGCCTACCTTTGAAGATTAGGATCTTCATGTGGCAATGCATTCGCGGTCGGACCCCCTCCGCTCAGAAATTCCGTCTTCCCCTACCGTACTCCAGCTTAGTAGTTTCCACCACCCGTCCAGGGTTGAGCCCTGGGATTTTGGAGGTCCACAAGCGGAATGGCCTGGGTAACAGACTCTGCCCCCTATGTGGAATGATCGAGGACTCGAATCACATCTTATTCACTTGCGTATCTACCCAATTCTTTTGGAGCTGCTTTCGGGACGTGATTGGTGGTAATTGGTGTCACTCCAATTTCCCCGACCTATTGTCCAAACTTCAGGCCTCCCCTCAGCGCGCTCGCCACATTAGGTGGTTGGAGATTGGGTCCTTGCCTGGACCCTATGGACAGTTCACAACAGACTTGTGATCCAACGCATTTCGCTTCGACGTGCTACCGACGCTCTTTTCAGGTTACTTGCAGCTTTGGCGGCTGCTTAGTCGCCCCCTGGATCGCGATGCCATCACCGCCTTCATCGTCGACCTTCACTTGATGGCACTCTTCTTGTCACTGAGGCAGTCCTGGATTAGGGGGTCCTCGGGTGTCCAGACTATTTGATATGGGCCGGACTGATGGGCCGTGAAGATAAAGCAGAAGACTATCCCCCGTGTTTGGGTAGGACTCCTATATGCGTGGACGGCAAGTTTGGTGTCCGGATATGTTATTTCCTTCCTCTGCAAACCGACTCTGTACAACCCTAGGCCCCTCCGTTGTGTATATAAATCGAAGGGTTTAGTCTGTAGAGGCTATCAGAATAATCATAGGCTAGATAGCTAGGGTTTAGCCATTACAATCTCGAGGTAGATCAACTCTTGTAACCCCTATACACATCGAATATAATCGAGCATGATGTAGGGTTTTACCTCCTTTAAGAGGGCCTGAACCTGGGTAAAACATTGTGTCCCTTGTGTCCCTTGTTACCATCGATCCTCAGATACACAACTTTGGACCCCCTACCCGAGATCTGCTAGTTTTGACACTGACAGTCGCCGCTGCTCCCTCCGCCACCTCCAGAGCCGGATTACACTACAAAAAAAGACACATCCGTGACATTTCGGGCCGAACGAATTTTTTTCTTCTGTAATACATATGACACTTCTATGACGATAATTGTGACAAAACCCGGTATCATCATAGATGTGGTGGGCTCCTACTTCTATGACAAAAAATCATGACAGAAAATGGGCTTTTCGTCCTGGTCGGGCCAGAGACGCAGCTGCATGAAATTCTTTGGGCCGTCCATGATGGGAAAAACTATGGTAGAAGCGAGGGCGAGGAAAATTTCGGGGAGTTCCCAGTTACGGTGGGAGGTCGGGGGCCGAGCGATGCACATTTCTCTCGTACACGTACGCGCGTGTGTGCGAGGCGTTGGCTTTAATTGAACCCGAGCAAGGCGTTGGGCTCTAACTGAACCCGAGCGATTGCACTGCAGGCTACGCGTTACTGAACCCGAGCGATCGATCGATGGCTGTTAACTAAACCCGATCGAGCGATTCCTTCGCTACTGCTGCTAACTGAAGCCGATCGATGCTGCCTCTGGGATGAACAGTGAGTGTTGCGGGGGGGGGGGGGGGGTTGGATGAACAGTGAGCGGTGGCATTGCCTCTGGATGAACAGGACCCCGTGGCGTGGTGGAGGGCTGGATGAACAGTAGATGGTGGAGGGGTGCCCGTGGAGGGGTGGTTGAACAGGACCCCGTGGTGTGGAGGGCTGGATGAACAGTAGACGGTGGAGGGGTGCCCGTGGAGGGGTGGTTGAACAGTAGCCGGTGGAGTAGCGCGCGGTGGAGGCTGGATGAACAGGAGCCCGTGGAGGCTGGAGGAGGTCGACGGTAGCCCGTGGAGGCTGGAGGAGGTCGACGGTGGAGATGAACAGTATCCTTTGGAGTCCCGTTTTGCGGTACGCCACACCCCTCCCGATGAACAGGACCCCCGTTTCTACCGTAGGAGGCCCGTTTCGTCTGTTTTGCGGTACGCCACACCCCTCCCGATCAACAGGACCCCCGTTTCGAACGTAGGAGGTCCGTTTCGTCCGTTTTGTGGTACGCCACACCCCTCCCGATCAACAGGACCCACGTTTCGGCCGTAGGAGGTCCGTTTCCTCCGTTTTGTGGTACACCACACCCCTCCCGATCAATAGGACCCCGTTCCGAATGTAGGAGGTCCATTTCCTCCGTTGTGCGGTACGCCAGGCCTTGTTTCCATCGCCTGTTCCGTCCAAGACCTCCCGATGAACACGAGCACGCATTCCGTTCCGACCCAGCCGGTTGGCTCCCACGCGTTCCGTTGCCTCCCGATGAACACGAGCATTCCGTTGCCTCCCCATGAACACGACGCATTCTGTTGCCTCCCCACGAACATGACGACGATGATGTTTCTCCCTTCCGACCCAGCCATGTACACGAGCCCTGGCTGTACGTATGCGCGAGTAGACATTCGAGACCCCGCCCGTATGTACACATACGTGGCTGTATTTTCTTTCTTGCACCCTGGCCGCTGTACGTAAGTGTACATGCTACGTGTGCGCCTCTACTACGACACGTACGCGCCTCTACTATGACACGTGCGCGCCTCTACATCCACCAGTATACATGTACGTACACGTTCGCGACCAGAATGACAACACTACGTACGCTTCGACCAGGTGGGTCCCGACTGTCAGGCACTTCCTTGCGTGCGAAGATGTAGCTGGTGGGTCCTAGCAGTCAGGGGAGAAACGTTTTCTTTGCAAAATACGGTGGCCCGTCCGGTGGGTCCCTGCTGTCAGGTGGACGAATAATTATTTTGCACGTAATAAGGAGGCACTTCCTTGCTGCGGTCGTGGACCCAACTGTCAGCCTCTCCACGTACAGTCCACGTCCGATGGAAGTCGTTCCTTGACCACGTTGACCATGCCGCGCCGAGAGCACCAGGGCGGTGGACGACGGCGAGGCCTAGGAAGGGGATGACGCGGAGCCGGGGAAGACGCGGTAGTGGATGCCCACGCGTAGAGGAGTATGAGGGTTCACTGGTTCATTGCGGTGTGAGGCCGCCGTCGCCGCAAAATAATAGGGGGTGTGGGTGAGTAGAGGGTTGGCCTGGCCAGCGGTGGGAGTAGTAGGGGACGGTGAGGCCTCCGCCGCATCGTAGCCGGCCACGGGAGGCAGGAGCACGAGGCATGACCGGCGCTGGTTTGGGCGGCTGGAGCAAGAATACCAGAGGTTGAAGAAGCACTACGGCCGTTGGATGGACATCGCACGGTCACTAGAGCTAGAATCGTGCATATTGACTAAGTTGACAAAGCCCTCCGTCCCCGTCAACTTAGTAGGCCCACAAGTCAGCCTGCCACTATACTGGGTCCCAGCTAACAGGGGGAGTATTCATTTTTTTGTGCGTAATAAGGAGGCACTTCCTTGCGTGCGAAGATATAGCTGGTGGGTCCGAGTTGTCAGCGGCGGTATCGTTTTTTTCGCGAAATACAGAGGCCCTTTCGGGGGTCCCTGATGTCAGGTGGAGGAATTATTATTTTGCGCATAATAAGGAGGCATTTCATTGCGTGCGGTCGTGGACCCAGCTGTCGGCCTCTCCACGTACAGCCCACTTTAGATGCATGTCGGTCGTTGACCATGTTGACCAGGCCGCACTAAGAGCACCAGGGCGGTGGATGACGGCGAGGCCTAGGAAGGGAACGGCACGGAGGCAGGGAAGACTCGGTAGTTGTTTCCCACGCGGAGGGGAGTATGACTGTACGAGGGTTTACTGGTTCGTCTGCCGTTGTTGGAGAATAACAGCAGGTGTGGGTGAGTAGAGGGATGGCTAGGCCAGCGATGGGAGTACGGTGAGGCGATGAGGCCTGCGCGGCAGCAGAGCCGGCCGCGGGGAGGAGGGAGCAGGCGGTCCCGCCGGCGCTTGTTTGAGCGGCTGGAGCAGGAAGAGCAGAGATTAAAGAAGCACGACGATCGTTGGATGGCCATCCAACAGTCACTGCTTGTGCGTCAACCTTTTTCAGGAAAGCGTCAAATCTGTGGAAAACAGCATACAGCCCATCTGCCATTATTTCTAATAATTTACAGCCCATTTGCTAATTATTAAGGTTTTTTTGGAGCCCATATTCTTTTTGTTAGCATTACAGCCCATATTGTGGCCGCGGTTAAAAAATTAACGAAATTTTGCATATTTCGGTGCGGTCCGAACTGTTTTTAATCCCGAAATTTCGACTCACATTCAAACTGATTTTAAAAATAAATGTATATCAATATAAAATCCAACAAATTCTCCACACATAAAAATTAATGTAATTTAAAATCTCAAAATGAAAAAAAAGATATTTGAAACTAATTGCCGGTTTGATGTGTTTTAAAAATGTACAACCCATTTCTCATTACTGATGGGCCATTTTCTCGGCCAGCCGAATGAAAGCTCTCCTCGTCTTGAAAGATTTGCAGCCCAACAGGCTTGACAAAGCGACTTACTTGGCAAATCACAAAAAAACTGGGCTATGGCCATGGACCCAGCTGTCAGCCTCTCCACGTACAATACTCTTCCAATGGAATGCCGTTGACCATGTTGACCACGCCGCGCCAAGAGCACCAAGGCGGCGGACGACGACGAGGCCAAGGAAGGGGACGACGCGGAGCCGGGGAAGACGCGACAGTGGATGCCCACGCGGAGAGGATTATGAGGGTTCACTAGTTCGGCTGCGGTGTGAGGCTGCCGTCACCGCAGGGCCTGGCTAGCAGTGGGAGTAGTAGGGGGTAATGAGGCCTCAACGGCAGCACAGCCGGCCACTGGAGGCAGGAGCAGGTGGTCTCCCCGGCGCTGGTTTGGGCGGCTGGTGCAAGAAGAGCAGCGATTGAAGAAGCAGCAGGACCGTTCGATTCAAATCCAACGGTTACTGCTGCTAGAATCATTTGTTGACTAAGTTGACAAGCCCTGCGTACGCGTCAACTTAGTAGGCCCACAGGTCAGCCTCCCAACCGGTGTGCCCCAGATGTCAGTGGGAGGAATACTTTTTTTCGCGTAATAAGGAGGCAGTTGATTGCGTGCGGCCAGGCCAGCAGAGGGAGTATGGTGGGCCGGGGAAGCCTGCGCGGCATCACAACGGGCCACAAGAGGAGGGAGCAGGCAGTCCTACTGGCGCTAGTTTAGGTGGCCGGAGCAGGAAGATCAGAGATTGAAGAAGCACGTCGGCCGTTGGATGGACATCCAACAGTCACTGCTGCTAGAATCGTGTGTTCACTGACAAAGCCTTGCGTAAACAAGTCAGCCTCGAAATCTGTGGCGTGTACAGCCCATTTGCTATTATTTTTATAATTTTTACTCATTTTCTAATTAATATGGAATTTATTGCAGCCCGTTTTCTATTTTTAGAATTGCTGGCCATTTTCTGGTCAGTACCAGGGTCAAAAAATTAACTAAATATGTGGGAAATTTTGAAAATTCGCAAATTTTTGCTGGGGAATGAAATATTCTTAATCCAAAAATTAATAGACATACTAAAACAAAAATAAATTAGTACTATGTCATGTTAAATCGAATAAAATACATATAAGATATCAGTGAAGAACAAAAACAAAAAAAGAAACTTATATCCCATTTGCTATAATTTTTTTGAAATTTTGAACCCCTTTTGATATTACTTTTAACAGACATTGACCATACTCTTAAGCCAGGTCGGAATGCATCCCTCCTCATCTTGAAAGATTTGCAGCCCAGTAATTTGGAGAAAACAAATAGGCCTAGCTTGGGTATTCTTCAAAAAGAAATACCGGGCTACCTATTTTCCCAAAGAACTGGTGCATGAGCATTTAGCTTTATTTATTTATTTACTTATTTATGTTTAGGGGACCATGAGCATGTACCTGGGCTGGATTCATGTGAGAGCCTCCCTTCCAGCTAATTATGGGCTTCTCTATTGGGCCTTCATTAGTGGGTTGCATGTTATCAACAAGTGGAAAATGTGTTCCGTATGAAAAATAGTATGCGCTACGTATGGTACGGGGCACTAAAGGATCGAACCATGCAACTACTTCCAAAACATTGTGTTTGTCGTTCTAACAACTCATTTATTCAACCAACAGACGAAATATACTACTGATTGTACATTGAAAACAACAGCAGCAGCAACTAGGGCTGGGGGTGCAACAGATGCAGTAAGCAGGCCAGAAGAGTGAAGACGGAGCTCTCTCTTCCGAACCAAACATCAGCCATCATTACAAAAGGGCTACCAAAAAAGAACAAGTGTATGCATCAAACTAAATAAAGATCCTACTACACCAAGTGTACGCATCTAACTAACTGGCTCAGTTAGACGTTACTATTTATTAAGCTGTGGAGATTGGCTGACGGCTTGAACCAGATGGGTGCATGACGGGGAAACTCCAGCCAGCATGTCGAAGTCTGATACTTGCGACCCTCTCTCCTACTTTGGGCTGCTGAGCGTGGCGGCACATATCAGGGTATGGTGCATGCAGAGACGCATGGTACGTTGTGTACACACTGTTTTGCCTGATGAACGAAACCGCGCTGCCATCATGACCTTGCCGTCGATTATCTCCTGGTTAATTGGATAATTCAGTCTGACAAACAGAGAGCGTGTACAGATGCTACTTACCAGCCTCCAGTCACAAATTCCTGAAGGCCCAGAGAAGCTGGGATCCTGCTTAAAGACTTTGTAGTGACTGTGATTGTATTCCGCGAAACAACACGTCCGGTACGTGCGAACGATCATCAATCTTTCGCCGTCGTCTGATCGAGCCAGGAACCACCTGCAACTGCCATGCCGCTTTTCTTTGAAAGGTTCTGGGATTAGGAAGGGTAGGGACACCAGGCAGCCTACAACATCATATCAAGTTGGAGTCAAATAAAAAAGGGCTCTTGATTTAGTCAATCTTAAGAACAACATGTTATGAGCATGAATATTTTTCAGCAAATGTTGACAGTGATATAAGCAAGCCATCATGGTATCATAGGAAAGTAGCATACTGCTGTAACAGCCATTTGTAGTGATGACTGGAGTAGGCCAACAATACGTCCAACCATAGAAGGAGTCGACAGCGTAAATGAAGCCCTTGTGTTCAATGGCATCAGAGAACCATGGAGGATGTATGATCCTGCGATGGACATGCAGATTTATCCACTTACCGCAGTGACCTGTCAGATAGGCGAGACCGCGGTTGAAGAACACAATTAGCCTGAAGTCTTTATAATTCACAGATCTTGTGGGCACTTGGCAGATTACAACCTTGAGCAAATCAAACTTGGTATCATGTTGGCTACTGTAAGATTCCGAGTATTCTGGGCCGCGGTGCCATAGCAGTGCAGTGTTAATCGAAGGAAGGGGGATCAATCGCCGGGGTAGACCTCCACGAGCATCCAGCTGCCGCGACCGTCGACGAGCACCATCCAAGACGTGTTCATGCCGACCCAGTACATACCGTTAATGTAGTTGAGGCTGACGGGGATCGGATCGCAATCAAGGGGGTTGATGCTCGCCGCCTACGATCGTTATGCTGCGTGACACGCCGTTTCTGAAGATCAGGCAGCATCAGCAAGCAAGGAGCTGGCTTAAAAAGCTCCGGCCTGAGGGCTTTGAGTAAACGGTACAGCCCCGACAAGCACGCGGCGAGCGGCATGGTACTGAGATTGTCCACACGCGAAACAATGAGCTTGATTACCTCTGTGGGGAGCGAATTCCGGCCACTCTTTCGGCGGACGCTGCTCGGTTCTGCCATTGTTAGTACTTGGGTTTCGGACGAGGGGGGGGGGGAGGAGCCTTAGTGGGGATGGAAGATTGGACGAGATTATGTGCGGACAAAGATGGAGAAGCGAATATGTGCTGCAGGAAGTGGACATGTGATGATGACTACAACATGCCGCTTGACTCACAAGACACATATCAGCAGCGTAGGGTCATGTCGATGCCAGACAACTTGCTTGAGTGATCACAGTACTGGTACTCCCTACAGTGCTATGCCCTAACTTGCTTGAGTAGAGTAGTAGAGTAGGACTCTGCTCTACTACTAGCACTGGAGGAGTAGTATATTCTAATCTAAAATAGTTACAAACTTCAATGCCCGAGCATGGAACGACTACGAACCGTGCTCAAAGACCATGTCTACGTGGTGTTTGGACATGGGCGACAACCTCAACGCCAACGGTGCTGCTCCCATTGCACCGTATGTGTTTCTGTCCTTCTTGTTCGAAATCATGGTAGAATTCATGTTTCTACTCTGTATCCTACTACTATGCTAGTCCACATGATTAGTTTCATATTTGTTATAGCCGTCATGATTTATTTTGTGCTTATTCAGATTAAATCTCGTAGTAACTTGCTCATATATTCAACTGGCGCAACGTCCCCTACAACCACTCCCATTTCATGGACGGCCTAGTTGATGCCTCCAAGGAGCCCTTCGTCCACTGCTATGAGTGCCCGATGCCGTTTTGTGGCTCGTCGGCGGACATGGTGCATCACCTCACGGATGCGTGCAGCGGTCACTGCTGGCCCTTGGCAAAGAACATCAAGTACAAGACGTGCTACCCGTTCACCATGCCGAAGTCGCTGGAGGATCACCGCCGCCTGCTAGTCTCGGAGGAGGACGACAACGTCTTCCTCTTGATCGTGGGCACCGGCGAGGCCCGTGCAGGCCGCCGCCCCATCTCTGTAATGTGCGCCAGGGGCGACGCCGCTGACACTGACACGAGGCCGATGTACGGGTGCGTGGTCAGTGTTACTACCCCTCTGGGTCGCGTGGGCGGCGACACCGGCCTCATCGAACGGACTTGGATTCTGGGGAGCTGGGACTATCCCGCCAATGTGGACATGGAAAACCCATGGCATCCTTTACCCGCCGACGCGGTGCACGGTGACTCCAAGGAGGTTCACCTAGACATACGCATTATCAAGTTAAATGTTGATCATTAGTCTTCGCTCAATGTAATCCGCTGTCTAAGCATGTGGAGACTTCCATGCAGGATCTTTCTCTATTGGAGTATCGTGCATGAATAAAAGTGTATCCGTTTATGGTTTAGTCTAGAATCTTCCATGTATGAATTTTTACTACAGTACTGGTGAAAGACTTACGATGAACCATTTCTTACATCTCCTCTGCCCGCTTGCAAGTCATCCTGATTTAATCCCTCCGTCTAGGTGTATAAGGGCATGGTTAGTATTACTTAATAGTATAGCCAACTGTTGACTATAAGAAAGTGCCATGTCATCTGTAGCCAATATGTATAACAATCGATACTCAAAAACTAATTCTTAAAGATCATTTCTTGCAAAGCACAATAAGTGTTATTTCTTCACAAGTTTTGGATGCAGGTTGAACAGTTGAACGCTTTTGTTTGCAAAAGATACCTTTTTATCTATTTCACCCGGATGTTTGTGAGCTCTAGAGATGAAATGATATCTGAAGAAACCTGTCGATACCCGTTACACATGAGATGACCCCCACATCCTTTGTCAAAATAAACAACTCCCCGATCAATGCATTTCACTCTTTGGTGCAACGCACGAGCACCTTACTACTATAGATTAGTACGACCAAAAATTGAACTAACATTATATATAGTACGATAAATGCTGATGCATGTCACCTAAAATTATATCATTCAAAACTATGTTCAAATACAAATCCAACGATATAGTTTTTGTTGACATGCACTAACATTTTGTCAGTTAAATATTTAGTAAAATTCAATGGGGGACTAATAAACCACAACCGATGTAGTACAAGTGTAGAGGGCGACGCTGCACGGGAGTCTCACCTCTCACCCCGCTCGTGGCGAGGTAGTAAAGCCGTCGTATCACAAAACCCAACCACTCCCAGTAATAAGTGGCCTGGTAATATAAACGGACAAGCAACCATCACATCCCTCCGTCTTTTTTGCATTTCATCTCTCTGCATTTACTTTCTCCGGTTCATCTCGCACACTCGATCCCTAGCTACTACTCCTAGGGATAGTTCTTTTGGTGGCTTCCCCAGCTTTTCCCACAAGACTAGTCACATCGGAGAGTAACAATAAGGCGCCTCACTCATTTATTTGGGCTTCTAAACTACTACTCCGTCCTGGTTTATTCATCACCATTGTAATTTGTGCTAAATTTTGACCAAAGACTTAACTGGTTTATTCCTCACCATTGTAATCCCTCCATCTAGGTGTGTAAGTCATCTTACGAAAACCAAATAATCCCAAAACACTTAGGCGCGGTGCATTAACTTCTACCTCGTTTCTTGTTTCTTGACATATCAACCAATAAGAGATAAAGAGTGTGCATGCTTTTAATGACTTGAGATATCAAACATGACATGCAGTGGTTAGTTCATTGCATGCAATACTATTAATTAGCAAATAAACATTAACGTTTCTCGTTTTCTCCTCCTCCTTGGTCACGGTGCATAGCCTAAGATGACTTACTCACCTAGACGGATGGAGTAGTGCATGTGACATGCACTAACATTTCATTAGTTAAATTTATGATCAAAATTTGACACAGATTACAATGGGGACCAATAAACCAGGACGGAGGTAGTAGTTATGGGATTACTAATCTAGAAGCCTAAAAGAACTGGCCCCTGGTACTCCTACTAGTAGTAGTACTCAAGTTGGAATTCCAATTGCACGACACAACTTGTTAGGCAAAAAATTCGATACAGGGTGTAGGAAGCGGTTTGGGAATTTGCATGCCTTTCCAACCAGTGAGATACTCCATACAAAGTACGACAAAGAAATAACCACAGAGAAGGAAGCTAAAAGTAAACAATCAAATGATCATTTTTGCATTTGTTTTGCATTGAATCGTTTCACAAGCTTGACTAGTGCTGTTTTTCTACTTTTACAAAAACCGCATTGTAATGTTAAAACGTGCATTTGCACGTACATAAGTAATAGTAGTACTCCCTCCGTATAGGTGTATAAGTCTTCCCTCCTTCTTGGTCACGGTGCACAACCAAAGATGACTTATTGTCCTGGACGGAGGGAGTAGCACAATCTGCAAGCATATAACGAGAGAGACATGTAGTGCGATAGTATATAGTAAAGTTTGTGCTATATGCACGTACTTGCAAAATGCATACGAATACACAAGGTTTCCAAACTTTCCCTTTTACATACTTAATTAAGGACGCTAAAAATTCCTGAACGTTCAGGATTTATCATTTGCATCCCAAAACTAATGAGATCGCCTTACGAAACAAAAATTATACTCCTCCTAAAAGCCACGACGCTCGCAGGAGCGCCGCAAGCGCGCCACGAGTGCCTTGGTGCGCGGCCGTTTCCCCGCGCGCCGACACAATGCCTCTTCCTCAGCCTCGCAACCCGCAAGGTGCTGATTGGCGGCTTGCCGGCGGGCGAGCGTGATCTCACCGGTGTGGTGATCCGGCGCCAACAGGTACTCCTCCTCGCTGGAAGCGTGCACCCGGACCACGTACCGCCAAGCGTAGATGAGGTGCTTGGGCCCGACTGCACTGAGGGCGTCGGCACGGGCGTCCTCTGCCACCCTCACGGCCCTCGCACGAGCCTTCTGCCAAAGAGCCAATTGCCTGACTCTCTCGGACACGACATAGGCCTCCCAGGCAGCTTGTTCCGCGGTGCGCTTCTCTTCCTCGGCCTTCTTCTCCGCCTCTATTTTTGCACGCTCTGCTGGAGGCAAAGCCTCCCACAAGGAGACGTCCATTTCTTTCCAAAGCTCCTCAAGGCTGGGGGGCCCGGCGGGTGGCGCGGCGTTCTCCTCGTAGCGGGGAGGCGACGCATCCTCTGGCGCGCGTGCTGGCGAGATTGGGAACGCCGACGTGTTGGGTTTCGTAGTAATTTCAAAATTTTTCCTATGCACACGCAAGATCATGTGATGCATAGCAACGAGGGGAGAGTATTGTCTACGTACCCAACGCAGACCGACTGCGGAAGCAATGACACGACGTAGAGGAAGTAGTCGTACGTCTTCTCGATCCAACCGATCAAGCACCGAAACTACGGCACCTCCGAGTTCGAGCACACGTTCAGCTCGATGACGATCCCCGGACTCCGATCCAGCAAAGTGTCGGGGAAGAGTTCCGTCAGCACGACGGCGTGGTGACAATCTTGATGAACTACAGCAGCAGGGCTTCGCCTAAACTCCGCTACAGTATTATCGAGGAATATGGTGGCTGGGGGCGCCGCACACGGCTAAGGAATAGATCACGTGGATCAACTTGTGTCCCTTTGGTGCTAGCCCTGCCCCTCTATTTATATGTTGAGCCCCGGGGTCGAAACTTGGAGCAAAAGCCTCCTCAAAGTCGGTTTTGCCCGAAAGGCAAGAGTCCCACTCGGACTCCAGGACCAAACGCCACAATCCTTGGCGTCTGGCCCAGACGCCATGGGCCTTGGCGTCTGGCCCAGGGCCAGACGCCAGGGTCTCCGGCGTTTGGCCCCCTGGCCTCCGCAAAACTCCTTTTGCACCGACCTAAAGCCTCATGGGCTTGACCCCTTGGCCTAACCATATCATCCAATATATGAATCTTTACGTCTCGACCATTTCGAGACTCCTCGTCATGTCCCCGATCTCATCCGGGACTCCGAACTCCTTCGGTACATCAAAACATGTAAACTCATAATATAACTGTCATCGTAACCTTAAGCGTGCGGACCCTACGGGTTCGAGAACAATGTAGACATGACCGAGACACGTCTCTGGTCAATAACCAATAGCGGGACCTAGATGCCCATATTGGCTCCTACATATTCTACGAAGATCTTTATCGGTCAGACTGCATAACAACATACGTTGTTCCCTTTGTCATCGGTATGTTACTTGCCCGAGATTCGATCGTCGGTATCCAATACCTAGTTCAATCTCGTTACCGGCAAGTCTCTTTACTCGTTCCGTAATACATCATCTCACAACTAACATATTAGTTGTAATGCTTGCAAGGCTTATGTGATGTGTATTACCGAGAGGGCCCAGAGATACCTCTCCGACAATCAGAGTGACAAATCCTAATCTCGAAATACGCCAACCCAACATTGACCATTGGAGACACCTGTAGTACTCCTTTATAATCACCCAGTTACGTTGTGACGTTTGGTAGTACCCAAAGTGTTCCTCCGGTAAACGGGAGTTGCATAATCTCATAGTCATAGGAACATGTATAAGTCATGAAGAAAGCAATAGCAACATACTAAACGATCGGGTGCTAAGCTAATGGAATGGGTCATGTCAATCAGATCATTCTACTAATGATGTGACCTCGTTAATCAAATAACAACTCATTGTTCATGGTTAGGAAACATAACCATCTTTGATTAACGAGCTAGTCAAGTAGAGGCATACTAGTGACACTTTGTTTGTCTATATATTCACACATGTATTATGTTTCCGGTAAATACAATTCTAGCATGAATAATAAACATTTATCATGATTATAAGGAAATAAATAATAACTTTATTATTGGCTCTAGGGCATATTTCCTTCAGTCTCCCACTTGCACTAGAGTCAATAATCTAGTTCACATCGTCATGTGATTTAACACCGATATTCATATCTGTATATGATTAACACCCATAGTTCACATCATCATGTGACCAACACCCAAAGGGTTTACTAGAGTCAATAATCTAGTTCACATCGCTATGTGATTAACATCCAAAGAGTACTAAGGTGTGATCATGTTTTGCTCGTGAGAGAAGCTTAGTCAACGGGTCTGTCACATTCAGAGCCGTATGTATTTTGCAAATATTCTATGTCTACAATGCTCTGTACGGAGCTACTCTAGCTAATCGCTCCCACTTTCAATATGTATCCAGATTGAGACTTAGAGTCATCTGGATCAGTGTAAAAGTTTGCACTGATGTAACTTTTACAACAAACTCTTTTATCACCTCCATAATCGAGAAACATCTCCTTAGTCCTTACTAAGGATATTCTTGACCAATGTCCAGTGATCTACTCCTAGATCACTATTGTACTCCCTTGCCAAATACAGAGCAAGGTATACAATAGGTCTGGTACAAAGCATAACATACTTTATAGAACCTATGACTGAGGCATAGGGAATGACTTTTCATTCTCTTTCTATTTTCTGCTGTGGTCGGGATTTGAGTCTTACTCAATTTCATACCTTTGCAACACAGGCAAGAACTCTTTCTTTAACTGTTCCATTTTGAACTATTTCAAAAATCTTGCCAAGGTATGTACTCATTGAAAATCTTATCAAGCGTCTTGATCTATCTCAATAGATCTTGATGCTCAATATATAAGTAGCCTTTTACTGAGGTCTTTTCTTTTTAAAGAACTCCTTTAAAACACTCATTTATGCTTTGCAGAAAAATTCTACATCATTTCTGATCAACAATATGTCACTCACATATACTAATCAGAAAGGCTGTAGTGCTCCCACTCACTTTATTGTAAATACATGCTTCATCGTAAGTCCATATAAAACTATATGCTTTGATCAACTTATCAAAGCGTATATTCCAACTCCGAGATGCTTGCACCAGTCCATAGATGGATCGCTGGAGCTTGCACATTTTGTTAGCACCTTTAGGATTGAGAAAACCTTCTGGTTGCATCATATACAACTCTTCTTTAATAAATCCATTAAGGAATGCAGTTTTGACATCCATTTGCCAGATTTCATAAAATGTGGCAATTGCTAACATGATTCAGATAGACTTAAGCATCGATACGAGTGAGAAAACCTCATCGTATTCAACACCTTGAACTTGTTGAAAAACTTTTGCAACAAGTCGAGCTTGGTAGATAGTAACACTACTATCAGTGTCCGTCTTCCTCTTGAAGATCCATTTATTTAACATGGCTTTGTTGATCATCGAGCAAGTCAATCAAAGTCCATACTTTGTTGTCATACATGGATCATATCTCAGATTTTATGGCCTCAAGCCATCTCGCAGAATCTGGGCTCATCATCGCTTCCTCATAGTTCGTAGGTTCATCATGGTCTAGTAACATGACTTCCAGAACATGATTACTACACCACTCTGGTGCAGATCTTACTCTGGAAGACCTACGAGGTTCTGTAGTAACTTGATCTGAAGTTTTATGATCAATATCATTAGCTTCCTCACTAATTGGTGTATTTGTCACAGGAACTGATTTCTGTGATGAACTACTTTCCAATAAGGGAGCACGTACAGTTACCTCATCAAGTTCTACTTTCCTCCCACTCACTTCTTTCGAGAGAAACTCCTTCTCTAGAAATGATCCATTCTTAGCAACGAATGTCTTGCCTTCGGATCTGTGATAGAAGGTGTACCCTACAGTTTCCTTTGGGTATCCTATGAAGACACATTTCTCCGATTTGGGTTCGAGCTTATCAGGTTGAAGCTTTTTCACATAAGCATCGCAGCCCCAAACTTTAAGAAACGACAACTTGGGTTTCTTGCTAAACCACAGTTCATATAGTGTCGTCTCAACGGATTTAGATGGTGCCCTTTTAACGTGAATGCAGCTGTCTCTAATGCATAACCTCAAAACGAAAATGGTAAATCAATAAGAGACATCATAGATCGCACCATATCCAATAAAGTGCGGTTACGACGTTCGAACACACCATAACATTGTGGTGTTCCAGGTGGCGTGAGCTATGAAACTATTCCACATTGTTTTAATTGAAGACCAAACTCGTAACACAAATATTCGTCTCCGTGATCAGATCGCAGAAACTTTATTTTTCTTGTTACGATGATTTTTCCACTTCACTCTGAAATTCTTTGAACCTTTCAATTATTTCAGACTTATGTTTCATCAAGTAGATATCCCCATATCTGCTCAAATCATCTTGTGAAGGTCAGAAAATAATGATACCTGCTGTAAGCCTTTCATCGGACCACATACATCGGTATGTATGATTTCCAACAAATCTGTTGCTTGCTTCATTGTTCCGGAGAACGGCGTTTTAGTCATCTTGCCCATAAGGCATGGTTCGCAAGCATCAAGTGATTCATAATCAAGTGATTCCAAAATCCCATCAGCATGGAGTTTCTTCATGCGCTTTACACCAATATGACCTAAACGGTAGTGCCATAAATAAGTTGCACTATCATTATTAACTTTACATCTTTTGGTTTCAATATTATGAATATGTGTATCACTAAGATCGAGATCCAATGAACTATTTTCATTGGGTGTGTAACCATATAAAGTTTTATTCATGTAAACAGAACAACAATTTATTCTTTTACTTAAATGAATAACCGTATTACAATAAACATGATCAAATCATATTCATGCTCAACGCAAACACCAAATAACACTTATTTAGTTTCAACACTAATCCCGAAATTATAGGGAGTGTGCGATGATGATCATATCAATCTTGGAACCACTTCCAACACACATCGTCACTTCACCCTTAACTAGTCTCTGTTTATTCTGCAACTCCCGTTTCGAGTTACTAATCTTAGCAACTGAACTAGTATCAAATACTTAGGGTTTGCTATAAACACTAGTAAAGTACACATCAATAACATGTATATCAAATATACTTATGTTCACTTTGCCATCCTTCTTATGCGCCAATCACTTGGGGTGATTCCGTTTCCGGTGACCAGTCCCTTTGCAGTAGAAGCACTTAGTCTCAGGCTTAGGACCAGACTTGGGCTTCTTCACTTGAGCAGCAACTTGCTTGCCGTTCTTCTTGAAGTTCCCCTTCTTCCCTTTGCCCTTTTCTTGAAACTAGTGGTCTTATCAACCATCAACACTTGATGTTTTTCTTGATTTCTACCTTCATTGATTTCATCATCACGAAGAGCTTGGGAGTTGTTTCCGTTATCCCTTGCATATTATAGTTCATCACGAAGTTCTACTAACTTGGTGATGGTGACTAGAGAATTCTGTCAATCACTATCTTATCTGGAAGATTAACTCCCACTTGATTCAAGCGATTGTAGTACCCAGACAATCTAAGCACATGCTCACTAGTTGAGCGATTCTCCTCCATCTTTTAGCTATAGAACTTGTTGGAGACTTCATATCTCACAACTCGGGTATTTGCTTGAAATATTAACTTCAACTCCTGGAACATCTCATATGGTCCATGACGTTCAAAACGTCTTTGAAGTCCCGATTCTAAGCTGTTAAGCATGGTGCACTTAAACTATCATGTAGTCATCATATTGAGCTGTTCATAACGTTTGCATCTGCTCCTGCAATAGGTCTGTCACCTAGCGGTGCATCAAGGACATAATTCTTCTGTGCAGCAATGAGGATAATCCTCAGATCACGGATCCAATCCGCATCATTGCTACTAACATCTTTCAACACAATTTTCTCTAGGAACATATCAAAATAAACACAGGGAAGCAACAACGCGAGCTATTGATCTATAATTTGCAAAATACTACCAGGACTAAGTTCATGATAAATTTAAGTTCAATTAATCATATTACTTAAGAACTCCCACTTAGACAGACATCCCTCTAATCCTCTAAGTGATCACGTGATCCAAATCAACTAAACCATGTCCGATCATCACGTGAGATGGAGTAGTTTCAATGGTGAACATCACTATGTTGATCATATCTACTATATGATTCACGCTCAACCTTTCGGTCTCCGTGTTTCGAGGCCATATCTGTATATGCTTGGCTCGTCAAGTTTAACCTGAGTATTCTGCGTGCGCAACTGTTTTGCACCCGTTGTATTTGAACGTAGAGCCTATCACACCCGATCATCACGTGGTGTCTCAGCACGAAGAACTTTCGCAACGGTGCATACTCAGGGAGAACACTTCTTGATAATTTAGTGAGAGATCATCTTATAATGCTACCGTCAATCAAAGCAAGATAAGATGCATAAAAAGATAAACATCACATGCAATCAATATAAGTGATATGATATGGCCATCATCATCTTGTGCTTGTGATCTCCATCTCCGAAGCACCGTCATGATCACCATCGTCACCGGCGCGACACCTTGATCTCCATCGTAGCATCGTTGTCGTCTCGCTAATCTTATGCTTCCACGACTATCACTACCGTTTAGTAATAAAGTAAAGCATTACATCGCGATTGCATTGCATACAATAAAGCGACAACCATATGGCTCCTGCCAGTTGCCGATAACTTGGTTACAAAACATGATCATCTCATACAATAAAATTCAGCATCATGCCTTGACCATATCACATCACAACATGCCCTGCAAAAACAAGTTAGACGTCCTCTACTTTGTTGTTGCATGTTTTACGTGGCTGCTACGGGCTTAAGTAAGAACCAATCTCACCTACGCATCAAAACCACAACGATAGTTTGTCAAATAGACTCCGTTTTAACCTTCGCAAGGACCGGGCGTAGCCATACTTGGTTCAACTAAAGTTGGAGAGGCAGTCGCCCGCAAGCCATCTCTGTGCAAAGCACGTCGAGGGAACCGGTCTCGCGTAAGCGTACGCGTAAGGTTGGTCCAGGTCGTCTCGTCCAACAATACCGCCGAACCAAAGTATGACATGCTGGTAGGCAGTATGACTTGTATCGTCCACAACTCACTTGTGTTCTACTCGTGCATATAACATCAACATAAATAACCTGGCTCGGATGCCACTGTTGGGTTATGTAGTAATTTCAAAATTTTTCCTACGCACACGCAAGATCATGTGATGCATAGCAACGAGGGGAGAGTATTGTCTACGTACCCAACGCAGACCGACTGCGGAAGCAATGACATGACATAGAGGAAGTAGTCGTACGTCTTCTCGATCCAACCGATCAAGCACCGAAACTACGGCACCTCCGAGTTCGAGCACACGTTCAGCTCGATGACGATCCCCGGACTCCGATCCAGCAAAGTGTCGGGGAAGAGTTCCGTCAGCACGACGGCGTGGTGACAATCTTGATGAACTACAGCAGCAGGGCTTCGCCTAAACTCCGCTACAGTATTATCGAGGAATATGGTGGCTGGGGGCGCCGCACACGGCTAAGGAATAGATCACGTGGATCAACTTGTGTCCCTTTGGTGCTAGCCCTGCCCCTCTATTTATATGTTGAGCCCCGGGGTCGAAACTTGGAGCAAAAGCCTCCTCAAAGTCGGTTTTGCCCGAAAGGCAAGAGTCCCACTCGGACTCCAGGACCAAACGCCACAATCCTTGGCGTCTGGCCCAGACGCCATGGGCCTCGGCGTCTGGCCCAGGGCCAGACGCCAGGGTCTCCGGCGTTTGGCCCCCTGGCCTCCGCAAAACTCCTTTTGCACCGACCTAAAGCCTCATGGGCTTGACCCCTTGGCCTAACCATATCATCCAATATATGAATCTTTACGTCTCGACCATTTCGAGACTCCTCGTCATGTCCCCGATCTCATCCGGGACTCCGAACTCCTTCGGTACATCAAAACATGTAAACTCATAATATAACTGTCATCGTAACCTTAAGCGTGCGGACCCTACGGGTTCGAGAACAATGTAGACATGACCGAGACACGTCTCTGGTCAATAACCAATAGCGGGACCTGGATGCCCATATTGGCTCCTACATATTCTACGAAGATCTTTATCGGTCAGACCGCATAACAACATACGTTGTTCCCTTTGTCATCGGTATGTTACTTGCCCGAGATTCGATCGTCGGTATCCAATACCTAGTTCAATATCGTTACCGGCAAGTCTCTTTACTCGTTCCGTAATACATCATCTCACAACTAACATATTAGTTGTAATGCTTGCAAGGCTTATGTGATGTGTATTACCGAGAGGGCCCAGAGATACCTCTCCGACAATCGGAGTGACAAATCCTAATCTCGAAATACGCCAACCCAACATCGACCATTGGAGACACCTGTAGTACTCCTTTATAATCACCCAGTTACGTTGTGACGTTTGGTAGTACCCAAAGTGTTCCTCCGGTAAACGGGAGTTGCATAATCTCATAGTCATAGGAACATGTATAAGTCATGAAGAAAGCAATAGCAACATACTAAACGATCGGGTGCTAAGCTAATGGAATGGGTCATGTCAATCAGATCATTCTACTAATGATGTGACCTCGTTAATCAAATAACAACTCATTGTTCATGGTTAGGAAACATAACCATCTTTGATTAACGAGCTAGTCAAGTAGAGGCATACTAGTGACACTTTGTTTGTCTATATATTCACACATGTATTATGTTTCCGGTAAATACAATTCTAGCATGAATAATAAACATTTATCATGATTATAAGGAAATAAATAATAACTTTATTATTGCCTCTAGGGCATATTTCCTTCACGACGCGTCCACCTCGACGCGTCGCGGCGAGGAGCGGAACGCCGACACGTCCTCCTCAACTAGTGGCGGCAAGGAACGGAACGGCGACGCATCGCATCGCGGCGAGGAGCGGAACACCGACGCGTCCTCCTCGACTAGCGGCGACGAGGAATGGAACAGCGACGCGTCGCGTCGCAGCGATGAGCGGAACGCCGACGCTTCCTCCTCGACTAGTGGCGGCGAAGAATGGAATGGCGACGCGACGCGTAGCGGCGAGGAGCGGAACACCAACGCATCCTCCTCGACTAGTGGCGGCGAGGAACAGAACGACGACGCGTGACCGTCCGCGCGGTCCAGCGAGGGGCTCCTAGGGCTTGGGAGGGGCGATGCCGTGGTGGTCGACGTGAGAGGGAGGGGGAGGAGATAGCGATGAACGTGAACTTGAGGGGGAGGAGATAGCGATGTCATGGGGGCCCGCAGTATTTATAGCGAGCAATGGCACACCTACGTAAGATATGGACTGAGCTGCACTGACTTAACTGCAGGTCCAGTTGCGTCACTGACATGTGGGCCAGACCCCTATTGGGCCCATATGTCAGTGACCCAATGCACCTGCAGTTTAGTAACAACTACGTGTGCATATTTGTTGGAGTAAATTACGGGGGAGCGAAGGGGTGGAAATATTGCTGGTCACAACAGATTGGACGAGCGTGGGGGGAGGAGAGTCATGCATGCAGATTTTTTCACACGGGGCGGAGTGGTCGGACCGCTGGAGGGAGAAGGAGAGTTTGGCAGGCATATTGTTTCCACACATGGAGAGGAAAAGATTTGGAGATGAACAAGCTTCCTGCAGGTATGGGGAACGGTGCATAATAAGTCATCTTGCATGCCGGGCTAGGTATAGTCTCAAGTCATTAAAAACATACACGCCCCACACATGTTCATATTTCAAGGTGCACTAAATTATTGCATGCGATGATTAAGGCTGGCCATAATGGTGGTATCTTAGCTGCTATCATGCACACGGGAATAGCAAACATGCTGATGTGGCAAAGAATTAAAGAAGGGAGGGGGGGGGGTTAGAGTAACTAGTGTTCATGCATGCATTGGTAAACACATTTTTTTGTGAAGAACGACAGCACTAGTTGAGTACTTTTGCAGACTTCAAAAACTATTCCACCGCCTCTACTTTCTTGCTAAGAGTAGGTGAAATTTTTGAATCGAGCCCTTTAAACTAGAAGGGAGGTAGTGGTACTCTAATAGCTAACCTTGTTGTGATGACAAGATAGGACATGGCACGCACCTGGACGGAGGAACTAGTCTACATTGTGCATTTAAGTTTTGTCTGAAGTCAATGTACCTCTACTTTCACCAGACTTATAGAAAAATGTGTCAACATTCACAATGTCAAATCAATATTTTTACACTCATTATAAAACGTAGTTCTTATACTCATTATAATCAGTATTGTAGATATTGATATTTTTAGTATAAATTTGGTCGTGGGATTTCATTGATGCCTGTCAAAGCGTGCAGGAAGCGGAGCTTAGGGCTTGCATTGCCGGTCTCTACATAGGTATTTCTCTTCATAATCATGTAATTTTAGAGACTGATTGCGCTTTTGTGGTAGCGTCTCTTGCATCAGGGGACTATGACAGGTCTGCTATGCGTGACCTGAAGATGAAAGCGTTGAGCATCTCAAAGTTGATCAACAATCTTCAATTGTCAAAGATTAGCCGTTTGGCCAATAAGGTGGCACACTTAATCGCTAAGTATAGCTTTGACAATAGATTAGATGGTATTCTTGTAAATAACGTACCTCCCAGTGTGGTGAATATTGTATCAAATGAGTGTACTGGTGTGACTGGTTAATTAATATAAGGTGGTGTTCAAAAAAAGTATAAATTTGGTCAAACACTTTGCAAACGGTTGACGGGAGTAAAAAGGACCAGAGGGAGTATCATGCATGCGGAGTAGGCAATTTTTTTTTTGCTTGTCTAAAACAAAGGCAAAAAAATTGCTCATTTATATCCGGTCGAAGTGTCAAAGGGCGCGACCACGCGAGGGAGGGAAGGTCGTGGGAGGCGCGACGTTTGACGGAATTAAGTGAAGTTACATCCACGCGCCGGCATGGCATGCGAACAGGCAGAAGCTATACCATCAGGCCTACGATATGGGTTGCTACCTCTTGAGCACTGCGTTGGATTTCCCCGAAGAGGAGAGGATGATGCAGCAAAGTAGCGTAAGTATTTCCCTCAGTTTTTGAGAACCAAGGTATCAATCCAGTAGGAGGCTACACTCGAGTCCCTTGTACCTACACAAAAACAATAGCTCAACGCAACCAACGCGCTTAGGAGTTGTCAATCCCTTCACGGTCACTTACGAAAGTGAGATCTGATAGAGATGATAAATAATATTTTTGGTATTTTTAGTATAGAGATGCAAAGTAAAAAGTAAAAGGCAAAGTAAAAGCAAAGCAATAATAAAGTGATGGAGATTGATATGATGAGAAAGAGACCCGGGGGCCATAGGTTTCGCTAGTGGCTTCTTTCAAGAGCATAAGTATTCTACGATGGGTGAACAAATTACTGTTGAGCAATTGACAGAATTGAGCATAGTTATGAGAACATCTAGGTATGATCATGTATATAGGCATCACGTCCGAGACAAGTAGACCGACTCCTGCCTGCATCTACTACTATTACTCCACTCATCGACCGCTATCCAGCATGCATCTAGAGTATTAAGTAAAAAACAGAGTAACGCCTTAAGCAAGATGACATGATGTAGAGGGATAGTTTCATGCAATATGATAAAAAACCCCATCTTGTTATCCTCGATGGCAACAATACAATACGTGCCTTGCTGCCCCTTCTGTCACTGGGAAAGGATGCCTCAAGATCGAACCCAAAGCTAAGCACTTCTCCCATGGCAAGAACAACCAATCTAGTAGGCCAAACCAAACTGATAATTCGAAGAGACTTGCAAAGATAACAAATCATACATAAAAGAATTCAGAGAAGATTCAAATATTATTCATAGATAGACTTGATCATAAACCCACAATTCATCGGTCTCAATGAACACACCGCAAAAAGAAGATTACATCGAATAGATCTCCATAAGAGAGGGGGAGAACATTGTATTGAGATCCAAAAAGAGAGAAGAAGCTATCTAGCTACTAACTATGGACCCGTAGGTCTGACGTGAACTACTCACACTTCATCGGAGAGGCTTGGATGATGATGTAGAAGCCCTCTGCGATCGATTCCCCTTTTGGCGGAGCTCCGGAACAGGCCCCAAGATGGGACCTCGTGGATACAGAAAGTTGTGGTGGTGGAATTAGGTTTTTGGCTCCGTATCTAATCGTTTGGGGGTACGTAGGTATATATAGGAGGAAGGAGTACGTCGGTGGAGCTTTGAGGGGCCCACAAGGCAGGGGGCATGCCCTAGGAGGGGGGGAGGGGGCGCCCCCACCCTCGTGACCACCTTGTGGCTTTCTTGACGGGGGGTCCAAGTCTCCTAGATCTTATCTGATGAGAAAATCACGTTCCCGAAGGTTTCATTCCGTTTGGACTCCGTTTGATATTCTGTTTCTCCGAAACACCGAAATAGGCAAAAAACAACAATTCTGGGTTGGCCCTCCGGTTAATAGGTTAGTCCCAAAAATAATATAAAAGTGGAACATAAAGCCCAATATAGTCCAAAACAGTAGATAATATAGCATGGAGCAATCAAAAATTATAGATACGTTGGAGATGTATCATGGGTCTAGTAGACATGACATCTAGTGGGTCCCGCATAGTTCTCGAGAACTCTTTGGGGGCTTGCAGCCGTTTATCCATCGGGCAAGCCAGCAACCCCACGCCATTCGCACGGCCTACTCATCCCCGTCTTCTACCTTACAATAGTTCGCTCCCAGTCGTCCTGTCCTTTCACATTAGTTCGCTCCCAGTTTTTTTGCAGGGTACAACAGTTCAACTTCTCCTAACCCTCCTCCAGAATCCATGGCCTCCCAAATCTCCATGGTCGCTGCTGAGTACCAGGTTAGAGCCATCACCGGCAATCAGTTCATCGTCATCTCCACATGCGGATCCGAGAAGGTGAAAGCATGGCTTGCTTGCTTCCTACGCATGTTCAATAGTTTAATGGATGAGTGGGTCGCTGGGCTAGATATTGAGTACACCATAGTCCTGGGACGAGAGAAGGATCTAAAGGACGAAGAGAGGAAGAAGCCCGCCGTGATCTAGGTTTGCGTACATAACGTTTGCTTGGTCTACCACATATGCCAGGCCGACGTTGAGTGCCAAGATTTTAAGAACTTCCTCAAGGACAAAAGAGTGAAATTCGTTACTGTAGGCTTTAAGAACGACAGGGATGTCCTACGTCGGGTAGGTCTCGTTGTAGGCCAGCCCTTCGATCTCCAGAAGGCAAGCCTGGTGTCCTCCTCTCAACCTTCAATGCTGACCCTGGCAGCAGCCACGATTGATCCTTCCTACGCTAAACTGAAGAAACCTCATCACGAGTTTCATCATGCATGGGAGTCGAAGACATTAGATGAAGATCACATCCTGTACGCAGCAATGGATGCCTACCTTTGTTTAAATATCTACAAGGGTTGGATGAAGAAGCAGAGCCCAGTGTCCGGTTCAAGCAAAGACGCGTCGGCGAAGAAGAAGAGGAAGAGGGACGAGGACGAAGTCGAGGACGTGGACTCAGACTCAGAGTAGGTGGCAGTGCCGTCGCTCATGCTGGTTCTACTGCAGTGTCAAGCGGACTAGTTGCTTAGTTTATTTTCAAGGGTGTGTTGTGCTAAGGCCCCAGCAGAACTATGTTTATGTTCTTTCTCGTTATTTGAACTCTTTAGTATGTACAGTAGTACTAGTACTATGTCTTACTACTATTCTTCTTGCAGTTGGTACTACTGCTCGTATCTTCGTGTTCCTACTGTACTTAATACGTTCATACTAGTAGTATAATTTGGGTCAGTCAATTTGTGAAAGAAGTTCGATGGAGCGAAGGAAGAAGACGACAGAAGAGGTGAAAGAAGCCCTTCTAGCCATCCATGTTGCATCAAACGGCCCACATGAGTCGATTGACCCAAATTGCTCCTTCAGATTGCAGGATCCACATGGCATTCAAGGTCTCGAAGGTAGATTCCGCGTCCGCACCCGGTTTGCGGGCTCGACGCGCGCGTGACCGGCTTCCGTCGCGACAGCCACCATGTGCGCCTCCTCTGCGTGGGCGGAGACGACAATGACACACTAGTTCATCCTTGCTGGCGTGCTGGAGCACGCGCTCGTCCTCCTCTTCATACGGTGCGTGCATAGACGCGGCTCCACCAGCTGCTCGCGTGCTTGGCAGCGCGGCGGCATCGCGAGGAGGGACTGCGGACGACGTGAGCGGGCGAGCCTTCGGTTTCATGGCACAGGGATGGCGGCGACACAACGGTGATGGGCGAGAAATTGTTGGCCGGAGCAAATGGGCGCCGACATGCGCAACGGCGGCGGCATATTGATGAGTGCGCGTGTGGGATCTTACTTTAGTTTTATATATAAGGTTGGTCAAACTTAAAAGAAAACCGTACTAGTACACGTAAACATTAGACTTAGGCAGCGCTTCTATTAGTTAGTACCACAACCACGATATGGAATCCCGTGCAAGCGCGTGAACCACGGCCGCGCGGTCGATCGGACGGTGCATCACCGTGTCGCGCTCGAAGGACATCCAGCGAAGTGTGTGTGTGAAAAAAATCCTCGAGTATTACTCAACTTTTTTTTCCTGTGAAAGTTCTTGACGCTGCAATATTTCCATATATTTGAATTTAGCTCCAGTTCGTGTTTATTTGGATTTGGACGTTTTAGGTGCGTCGTAGTTTTTTAATACTAATTTTGTGTGTGTGACTAAGAGAGAACGTGTGTATGTGTCCATATGTGTGTTGTGGCGGAAGGGCAATGTGGAGACGGTGTGCGTGTGATACAGACATAGAGAGGTGTGAATGTGCAGATGATCATGCATGAGTGAGACATAGACAGATGCCAATACATTGTGTATACATGAGAGAATGGTCTTCTAGTTTACTTGTGTGTGTGTGTGAGAGAGAGAGAGAGACAGAGAGAGGGAGAGAGAGACAGAGAGAGGAGCATCCGTAACACAACAACCATCTCTCCCGATTCGTCCGTCCCTCGCACGGTCGCATGCAACACATGCATCAACGCGCACATTTTGACACCCTCACCCGGCCCTTGCCCACCTCAAGGCCTGCACAATCTCTTCATGAATACCCATTTCTCTCCTTAGGTTTGTTTTCTCTCAATATCTGACACACACACACATGCACACACAGAGACACACACAACACAACACACACACACTCCCCCGAGCACACAATTCATCCCCATCCAAGGTTATACGGCGACCACTCTCGCTTGTGCTTCTTTGCACCCCAACATGCACAACACCTCAATCTTCAAAGAGGGCATTGACCAGATCGAAGACGGCGACCACACCGCGCTAGAGAATGGGGATCATTTGGAAGCAGGGTGATGTGATAACGGCTGACTGACTCCTCCCCCCACTCCCTCTCTCTCTCTTGCACAAAATTACCAATCCCTCTCTCCCCCGCACAAAATTGTCAATCCCTCAACCCATGAGATCCTTCCCCTCTCGTCCATGTTTTTCCAGCTCTCTCATCAAACATGTTGTCTCTTCTCCTTCCACGTATACAGAATCCAGATGCACACGCATCTCATGTATATTACATGTATCCATCTTTCTCACAGACCTAACTTCTTCCTCTCTCTTTCTCTCTCTATCTCTCTCTCTGTCTCGTTAGGTTTGTCTCCTACTCTCTCGTCCACATACATACAATCTTTCCCGCCCTATCTACTCCATCTTCAAAAGCTCTCTCTGCACGTTTCATTCACACATTGGGATATGTCAAAATGTTGCTTCTATAATGGCTGATGTAGAGTTATGGTTGTTTTTGTTGCATCCTACAAAGTAATAACTATGAAATGCATTTAGATTCTCATTTGACTAGGATTATGTGAGTTTGAGCATGTTGTGAAGTACTATAGACCTTGTATACATCTTGGGATTCAACAATGATTGTAACTATTGAATTGTATAGACCATTACATTCGAAGTCAATAGCCTAATATATTTATTTCACAATTTCAACAAATGATTAGTTCACTACAAACTAAGAAAACAAATGTGTACTCCCTCCATTTTTATTTAAGTCCGCATATTAGCATTGGTCAAAGTCAAGTTTTGTAAACTCTCAGAAAGCTTATAACAAATAAATACCATTAGATTCATTATTGAATGTACTTTCACATCATACATATTTGTTATGGTAAATGTTTATATTTTTCTATAAACTTGGTCAAACTTTAGGAAGTTTGACTTCGGTCAAACCTAATATGCAGAGTTTACTACTACTACTCGCTAGTTGCTTAGCCGAATCACTCAACACGCCACATGGGGAGTCCAGTGTCACAAAATTTGAGGTCGTGGGAGCTGATTCGAGCAGTGGGAAGTTACCATCATAGCCTTCGGAATAGGCCTACGGATGACACTTGGTAGGGGGCTGTTTTCGTAACTTCAGGTTCACCCTACCCAGCCAACCCCACACCGGCACCCAGAGTATTATACCTGAATACTCCCCATTTTCTATCCCCACCGCAAAATAGACTTCTCCACGGCACCGCAGCCTTCGTGCTCCTCCCCTTTACATCGGGGCACTCATCCACCGCAGCGCATCTGCCTCATCGACGACCTCGTATGCCGCACTGGAGCCGGTCCACCATCGTCGTCGTACACGGAGCCTCTTCCCCGGCATCGTCTTCCATGGTCTCGGATCTGCTTCCCGGAAGCCGACGCCAAGCACAGAAGTACCACCGTCGTGGACAATGAACTGACTCCCGTTGCCGACCATGACTCACAGAGGCCGCCGCGACCATCGTTCTCCTCCTCGATTGGTAATGTGTGTATTGAATCACTTAGCAGTACATGTGCAGTTCCAATTTTGTTCATACCCACCCTTCAAATTTCCTGGGTGCTATTATTCCCGTAAAAGTAATTGGTTATAGCCTCCATTGTCCAACAGAATATCAGCTTGTAATTGTGCGTCGCTCCTGTATCGCACTGTGCTTGGGTAGGTTTTTCATCTGGAACCAGTAGTGTGGCAAATGATGGAAATGTTTTTAGAACTAGCAAGATGCCCATGCGTTGCACGCATCAAGATGCATTTGTATGAGTAGTTTATCTTGTGGGAGAAAAGGATGAGCGAGGGAAGGCCTTATTTGCAAATCTGGAGAGGGGTATGGGCATCTTTTTGCAAAATCCCCATTTGTTTCCTTCCTATCTGTCAGATATAAATCGGACAACCTATATTGCAAGAAAAAAAGTATAGAGAAAAAAGTATACAATAAAGGAAGTAGAGATAAATATTAAATATTAAATATAAAATAAATGTAACCGTAGAGAAGAGAGTAGAGATAGCAGAGACGCCGGGAAAGGATTGCGCGCGTGGGAAAAAGCGGCCGGGCGTGCGCTAGTTTTGGCGCGCGGCGTCCGACACGCTTTATAAAATCCAATGCCCTCCCACCGCTCTGTGCCTTGCCACCGCTCTCTCCCCGCTCTATGCCTCGCCACCGCTCTCTCCCCGCTATTTTTCACCTCGCCGCCGCCGCGCCACCATGCCGCCGGGAAACTTGGGGATACCACGGCGTCCGCGCGCGCCCCTCTGGCGGCTTCTCCGCCGAGATCCGGTTCCGCGGGATGCGCCTCGGCCTCGGCAATTTCGACACTGCCAATGAGGCCGCCCGCGCGTACGACGCGACGGTGTGGAGCCTACGGTGGCCTCATAGAACATTGAACTTCCCCAACGTGCCGACGCGGGAGCGGGCGCAGGAGCTCGCGCCTCTGACGCGGCTTAGTACCGACAAGGATCGTCGCGACAACCGGAGGCGGGATCACCATCTCGGCATCACTGAGATGGACGAGGAAGCCATGGCGCTGTGGCGCCAACACTTCCCATAGGACATCATCAACGAGCGCGAGTTCTACGCGCAAAGGAGGGCGGAGAGGGATAAGAGGAGGGCGGAGCGAGCCGCCTATCTCGAGGACAAGCGTAGGCGAAAAGCGGACGCTCAATTCAACATGAGGCTAGGAGCAGCGTCGCCCTGGGAATCCGACGACGATCGGTATCTTCACGCCTACAGTCAGATGTCGGAGGAGGACATCACCGAGGAGGAGTCGGATGGCGAGGAGTAGTTGAATTATATTATTTTTATCTATCTATGCTGAGAACTATCCTCTACTCTCTAGTATCTACTTCTCGATCTCAGCACTGTAAACGCTTTTTTAAAGCGCCGCGCGTTGTGATTCTATTGGAGATGCTAACATGGCAGACGAGTGCTTTAATGTTGCCCACAATATGCGCGAGTATTACTAGTAGTATATTTTTCTTGCCATGTTGAGATTTTAAAACCACGAGTGCGAACATGCAGAGGAGCAATGAAGACCAAACACGGGATATTCGGGACATCTTCAAGGAGCATGGCAAGTTAAAGAGGAGCTACACCGAACCTGTAAAACGAGCTTTGGTAAGTAACACCCTTTCAATTACTTTCGTGTAGCCTCGTGTTCTTCGATGTGTATATGTTGTAGTTTCTGTTTCTCTTAAGCGTGGTGTTCTTCGATGTGTAATAAGAAGAGTCTTAATCGTCCTAATGCTTTCGTTTTTAGCTTGATGTAGGAAGTGGATGTTCTCACCTTGTAGTCTGTTTTTATTTTTATTTTCCTTTTGAATTCACTTCTCCGAGTTCTGTTTATCTGGCTTATACTAATTGGATCTAGGTTGCTCTGAGTATTGATCTAAAAAAGAAGTAACTTCATGTCAGGATGCAGTTCCTGCGAGGAGGGAAGTATGGTCAACCTCGAGATCATGTTTCCAAAATGAGGCTGGATTACACACAAGGTGCCAGTTCCCTAATGATGCTGGATTAGACACAAGGTGCAAATTCCCAGATGATGCTGAATTACACACAAGCCAGGTGGAGTCGTCAGATGTTTGTGTCCTCGTGGCATTAGTAATGGCTGAAAGAAAGCGTGCAGCAGCCCTTGAGAATGTAGCTGAGTTCCCGAAGAAGCGAAAAGAGCAATCAGATGCTCTCTTCACCCAAGCCAAAGAAGAGATAGAAGAAGCCAGAAATAAGCTAGCAGAGGCAGAGCAGGCTAGGCGTCTCCTGCTATCTAAAACTGTTGTCAATACAAAATTTCCTTCATAATAGCTAGGTTCAAATGTTTATCCAGTCAACATGCCTATTGTGATGTCCGTGCATCTACTGATGTGGCACACAATGTTTTTTTGGGTCATGTAATAACAGCAATTACTTTCCAAACAATAACAAACGAAGCATTGGACATGGTATAGTTCACGCGCAAGCCCAACATTCCAAGTTCAACTTCCACATCAAACTCATGTTCACAGATATCTGCACATTCATACATAATGTCCACAACCATGATTCACTTCAAAGCCAAAAAAATGTGAGGAGAGTTATAAATAAAGAAAATCCTCTACTAGTTCCTGCTACCAGTGCGAGCACAACAAGTCAAGACCATGCGTAAATTAATTATATTTTAGTCATTTTTTGTGTTCTAAAATGCCTGCCGGCTCGCGGAAGGACGTGTTGCCGGCACACGCGCGGATTCAATGAAGGAAGGCGGGGCAGTCTTAAGCTGGTTGCACGCGGCGAGGAGGCTTGCTCAGCCGGGCCTGCAGCGAGTGCGGCCCTCTTGGCCGGCGCGCCGGTTCAATGCCTGCGCTATGAGAGGTCGCGTCTGTGTCAGAGAAATCACTCCCTCCAGTCCTTTTTTGTTTGGGTATAACAAAATCTCGTTTTCCATTCACATTTTACAAGTAAAATTCGTGGACAAACTTTGACCCAAAGTACGATGGGGACTAGTAAACCAGAATGGAGGTAGTAGTTTTTTTAATCAAAGAAGGGTTTCCCCTTCCGATTTTCATTACTGAAAACCAGCATCTAAATCAAAACCATAGTATTTGCCCTAGAACTACTAGGTTCAACATCTCGCAACATAAACCCATACAACCTCCATCGCAAAAAAACATACAACCATATGCCAAGGAGGTACGTAGTACTATGAATTCCATTTTCGCTCCATACCAATCGTTCTAAAAACTACTTACTACTTATAACACGCCATTGAAAATCGGAACTCTTAACCCCGCTAAAAAATGATATTTTAAACGTGGCTACCCGATCTGTGGCAATTGGCGAGCCACCGCGCTCCAAGTCGTTCACCCGTGGTCCTGACCATCAACTCCTACGGATCAAATTATCACGCGAGCTGACTATTCCTACAAAGGTGCTCCACCACGTACCCAGTACCCGTGAATGCAGCAATCGTGCACCTAGGGTTTTAGGGTTTATTTGTTAACATCGCCTTTACGTAACACTCATGTGTGCGAGACAGCGAGAGGCCGACTGCGTGCGTGCGCCTCTTCTCTTCGTATATGTACTCCGCCATTTGTCTAGTGTCCAAAAAATTATAATAACTACTAGCAATGTGCCAATGCGTTGCCACACGATCAAAGTAGATTTATAAATATTCACCAATTTGATAGAAAAAAGTCTAGTTTTGAAATACGTATATCACTAAAAATATGTTATGTTTCACTCAAAATATATTCCTTTGGCGGTTTTGATGAGATAAGGGAGGAATGTTGTTTGTTTCAAGATTCGAGAAGTGGTATATGTCTAATTTCTACTCTTACTAGAAAGATGCCCGTGCGTTGCACGGAACATCAAGATCTTGTGGGAGAAAAGGATGAACGAGGGAAGGCCTTATCTGCAAATGTGGTGAAGAGTGCGGGTAAATTGCCATATTTTCCTTCCTATCCGTCAGATATAAATCGGACGACCTACATTGCAGGATGGCAGGACCACCATCATCACCAACTCTATTTTTTATCCCTACTCTTATAAAAAGCATTGTCGGTGATGATCGTGTACCTGCCATCCTGCAATATAGGCTGTGCGATTTATATCTGACGGATAGGAAGGAAACTATGGCAATTTTGCAAAAAGATACCCACACCCCTCTCCACATTTGCAAATAAGGCCTTCCCTCGTTCATCCTTTTCCCCCACAAGATAAACTACTCATACAAATGCATCTTGATGTTCCGTGCAACGCATGGGCATCTTGCTAGTTGTTGCAAAAAGCCCATGTGTGTGTGAGAGAGAGGGAGAGTGGAGGAGGACGGAGTGCACGTGTGACAAAGACACAAGGAGTGTGTGTGCGATAGGTATCAGCTTAAAAATGAGGCGATAGTGTGTGTGTGCACGATCGAGAGGGCGTGTCCCAAGAATGGAAGAAAAATCTACATAGATACAAGGAGCGGGAGAGAGACATGTATGCGATGGTGGAAGCACGAGTGTGCGGGTGTATAAACCTATCTAGAGGCTAGCTAGTCGATAAATGTTTGTGAGAGAAATACGAGTCGGGGTGCGAAAGCGAGAGTTTTGTGCGTGTGAGAGAGAGACGGTAGTCGGGAAGGGGAGTGGAAGCAAGAGTTGTGTGTGTGTGTCTGTGAGAGAGAGAGAGAGAGGAGACGGTAGTCGGGGTTGTCTGATCGGTAAACAAATGAATAATGCTAGTCTGGGATGGAGACGAAAAGGAGACCGCAACAAATGTTGTGTCTACAGGAGGGAGAGAGAGAGAGAGTAATTTTAGTGGTATGAGTCATATGTAGAGACATATAGGGTGTGTGAGAGAATCCCATAGAGAGAAAGACAAAGTGAAAGACGAGTGGAGACTGTGTGTGTGGCAGTGAAAAAGAAAGCTTAGGTACCGAGTGATACCAGAGAACAGTAGAGACGTGAGAGATAATGAAAACCGTGTAATGTATAATGATAGGGAGAGTGTGACACTTCTCAAGGGAGACGTCGAGATACCATGTTTGTGAGGATAGGAGAAACATGAAGTGAGCGTGCGAGTGAGCTGGAGAAAAGAGAGTGATAGCTACCTGAAGGATCATGCATGCGAGAGAGATGGGCGTGAAAGGAGTGAACAAAAAAGGGATTCAAATATTTGAATTCGAGATGATGATACATGTAATCCATACTCGAACCAAAATTGATCTATCAAACATGCATACTCATCTGAATTCACGCACATCTATGTTATTTAATATGTAGATATTACTGATCCATACATTTTAGTAGAACATAATTTGGTTAATTTTTTTCGAATTCAACCTTAAGATTTCGAGATCGTTGTATTTGTAAATCATATTATACATATAAAGGAGCAGAATTCTTTGTTGTGCTTTTGAAAGTATATATAAAAAATGATGTATATAGAATGTAATTCCAATTGAAAATGGATCCCACCTGAAAAAAATAGAATACAAACGAGATTCGAATTGATTTGGCAAGGTAAACGTGCACTCTGCAAAATTTGAACGAAGCGGGGAAAGTTGCAGTAACCGCCTGAAACCAAAATCTGCGAGATGGAAATCACTACTGCCTATCCCTGCCACGCAAAGCCTATCTGCTAGATTTCTATAGTTTTCGATAGGGGTAGGTTTGTAATTTCACCCAAACATGACGTAACCGCCTCTCACCCGGATTTATACACGGTGGGCGCCAAAACATAGTGTGTCCTCGACCGAAATCGACTCCCTCCTCGATTCATATTCATACACGGTGGGTGCCAAAAACAAACTCTCGTCGGCAAATATTCGGTGTATGCGAGATTACCGTCCTATCCCCAACCGACTAATGTTGCTGTGATGTAGTAGAAATTTGAAACGGGGGCTAAGTTTGTAAATTTCCTCGCATTTGAGACAAGCGCGCCCCGAATACATGCTTCCCCCCTTCCTCTCTACCTCCATTTTCCCCATTCGTACACCGTGGGCGCCAAAACACCCTCTCCACCCCACCCTCCTCCGTCCGCCGCTGTCCGCCACCCCATCCACCGCTGTCCTCCTCCACCATGCCGGAGCTGATACCCCGGTGCTGCCGTCCATTACAAGAGATCGAACTCTCTCATCCACGGCTTCGGACCAGGATCCTTGCATCCCGTCCTCTCGCTTCATCCCCGCCGTTGTCCACCTTGCCGGCGCCGCTCCTACGACCGTCTCATCCACCGCGCCCCGCCGCCACCGTCTACCCTCCTAGATCTGCTTCCACGCCACTGGCAGCCATCACTACCGCAGCACCGTCAAATTCTCAGCAGATGCGTACACGGCGCCGCACCAGAGGCGGTACTCTTTCATATCTGCTTTACTCTGATTTCTTGTCTTGGTTGCGAAGTTGCCTTTGTCCGATTTGCACCTTCAGATCCGCCATGGCATGATCAACACTATACTCCCAATGCTTATGGTTTTCCCCCTTTTATATTCCACACTAGTTAAATCATAGTAGACTAAATTTCAAAATTGGGTCAGCCGATTTTCAGAGCTCGCCGGAGTTCGCCGGTGCGATCGAAGGGGCTCGGGTGGTTGTGGGGCCTCGCCGAACAAAGAAAACTCGACGCGGGTGGGGGTTGGGGTTGGGGCGGGGGTGGGGGTGGGGGTGGTGGAGGAACACAGGCGGTGGGGGCCGGTGGTCCGGCCGGCGGCCCATGCGGTGTTCTGTATGGGAAGAATAAGAGACGAGGAAGAAGAAGGGTTAGGAGACATAGGATCTTCATCCAACCGCCTGAAATGGTCGAGAGACAGCTAGGAGTTGCATTCTTAATGCGCTCTGGTTCATCATGTGTGGGCACTGCGCAACCAACATTTTATTATCCAAAATCTGCTTGCTCTTCTTTACCATGTTCCTCTTACGTTCTTCTTTAATATGTACTCTCTCCGTTCCTAAATACAAGTCTTTGTATAGATTCCACCATGGACTACATATGGAGCAAAATGAGTGATTCTACACTCTAAAATGTATCTGGATACATCTGTATGTGATCCATAGTGGAAATCTCTACCAAGACTTATATTTTGGAACGGAGGGAGTATGATAGTAGTACAATATGTTCCTTATACTAAAGATGAGCAGGGACATTTGCAGTGTAGAGGTCTATACGGTCGGTTGTGATGGACACTTTGAGCCTCTTTGATTTGTAGGATCTTGTAAACATAGGATTAGGATTTGTAGTGGCCTGCCCACTTGAATCCTATAAGAATAGCAAGGAAATGCGGGGAGCTGTGTCTCCTTTGAGAGTTACACTGATATTAATAGTACCACACCTTCACTTGAAGAGAGCTGGTATCTGAAGCCTTTCTAGCCGTACCGGCAATACTAGCACATATATTCCAGCAAGTTCCACTTTGCTGATTTTACTCTGATGCTTAAGGTTTTCCCGTTATATCTACACTATGATCTGTGTAACTGCTTTGTGTCGCACTAGCAGCAGTCCACTCTTGAAGCTAAACACTGCAATGACTTACAAAATTGGCACCAAGGCATTGAGTGCCATTCTGGATGCAATGAAACTCATACACTCCCCACCTGTTGATTCTTGTTCAGAATATGATCCTAATGACTATTCTAACCTCGAGGAGTCAAAGGTAGATGGCCTGTCCTGTTCACCCATCAAGGTGCCTGTTCTAATTTGGCAATGTTTTATTGATTGCAGGTATCTTGCATATGTTGTCTTGCATTTCTTCTACTTTGTTGCACCGCCATCTGCTTAGTTTACTCATCATATATGTCGAGATGCCATGCCCATCCATTATCAATACATATTCCATCTGTCATCATACCATGTTTTTCCACTCAAATGCTGTTCTTGTGCATCAGACATCAAAAAGGAAGAGGGTGATTGCCGAACCTGAAGGAGCACCAGCAAAGTCCTTGAAAAATGTGGTGGTGCTGGAGAAATCAGACATCACCCCACTTATATTGGCTGTACAACCAGTGACACAAAACGTAGGACCGACTCCAGCAGACTGCACCCATACTTCACTGGCCACACCACTAGCCCCACCACACAGGACCTGCACTCCAGCAAAAGGTATACCGATTTCATTTGCCATAGCACCAGCTGTACCACAGAAAAATCCCACTCCAGCAAAAAGTACAGCAAGTCCACCGGCCGAAGACCTATCCCAACTGCAGAGACGGCCAATTCCTGCAGATTGGAACCCCATTCCATTTACTCCCAGTTTGAAAGACAATGCTTTCAATGTTGTTAGGGACTATGTGCATATATTCCCGTCATGGGAAGATTATTGTGAAGACAAACACCATTTTCACATCTTCCTGTCCAACTTACATGTAAGTGCTATTATTCATGGTTATTATTTTCCTATTTTCTGCTGATTGAACACATCAATGATTTACATTACATTGTTGTAACTAGGCGAGGGTCAATCTGGATAGTCATGACGAGCAAAGCTTGCTTGTGCTTTTCAAGGAAGCATTGCAGCAGTATCAGTGTTACCTGAGGAAATCACACTTTGATGGCAAGTCTATAAACGAATTTCCGGTGAAGTCTCCTGTGCTAAATTTAGAAGACATTGAATGGAAAAACCTTGTTATGCACTGGTCCCGTTCCCAGGATGAGGTACTGTCTATGAAATCACATGAAAATTTGAACTTCTACTTTTCCGCATGTGCCTTACAGATCTTTTTTGCAGGAAATCTGCTCAAAGAAGAATTCCGGTTTGACAAGAACGACACGATATCGCAAATATGCTGCCCGCTGCTTTGCTCTTGTTAGTACCTGTTGTCCTGTATCACTGTACTTGCATACATACCTGGTTCATTATGTGATAGCAGTATGCATGATAGCTTGCTTATCAATTGTTCGCTCCAAATTATCTGATCTATATGAATGGTTACATTAGTGTAGAATATATCCAATGCCAATGTTTTTTTAGCTCTGCATTGTTCTTGTAAGTACATGCTGTCCTTTATCAGTATACTTATAATGACAGGTAGTTGTTCATGTACCATCACTCTGCAGCTTATTTTCCTTTGCCCTCCATTTTCTACACATCAGATCTATATTTACTCTTACCATAAGGTTGGTACTGAAGAAGTTTAGCTGTGCATTGCTCTTGGCTGTACCTTTTGCCTGTATCGCTGCACTTACATTTATAGCTACTTGGTTATGTAGCATCACTCTTCATCTTATCTTAAATATTCTCCATTATTTCGTATATTATCACATTATATTTACTCTTAACAAAATTTAGAATAAAGGCAATGCTTTTGAAGAAGATTTTGTGGTAAACTTCTTGAATTGCCCCTCCCATCAGCATGGACAAGGCCTTTATAGAGCCCGTCTTCACCAATAATGTAAGTTTGTCCATCTCAAGCCTTCAAACTTTGTTGTATATATTTGGTTAGGCATGACTGCAACAACTATTTATTTTTGGTGTTTGCATCAAATTGCTTGTTTAATGTTTATTATGTAGGTCATAAACAAAAGTTTGTCCTTTCTCAATTTAAGTTTTCAGTTGTACAACCAAGTTCCTTCTTCATACCATGTAAATTAAACTATACAGAGCAAGTGATTTTCTTTTGCACTGCATGTATGCTTCTGTTCTTCATCCGTAATCCAGTGGTGTGGTGAACCTACCCAATACAACACAATGTCATATTCTGCAATGTCTTAACTATGAACAATGTCATATCATTCTACTATTATTTAAACCGTCTCTTTATTTGCCAATCTGAAATGGTATAAATTGACAACACACTAACCATTGATACTTATGAGTTCTTGATCTGTAATCCAGTGGTGTCGTGAAGCTGCCAACTCCTTCACAATGTCATTTCCTGCCATGTCTTGACCTGAACAATACCATATTGTGTTAATGCAATTTTAAACTATGTCACTTTATTCGTCAGTAAGAAATGTGATGAATTGTCAGCACTGATACTTTTATGTGCAAAACCTCTCATCTGACTGCTTGTTTTATCTTGCAGAGTGAGGAAGATATAAGTGTTGAACAAGCGCAGTCTCATCATCTTGCTCAGCTGCTTGTGCTGCAGCTCCCCAGCAGGGCTAACCTTTCTTGAACTCTATTGAAGTGCTGTCGGTTTTGTATATTATTTTGTCAGCGTGTTTATTTGCACTGGTGGCAATCTTTGATGCCCAGTGTATGTAATCTACTATCTGCTTGTGCTTTATTATCATAGTGGCGAACTTTGATGCCCAGTGGATGTAATATGCCGCAATTTCTTTATTGTATAGTCTAGGTTTTTTCTTATTCACGATGCTGCAGTTATTTTACTGTATATATATCCTGTCTTCATAGTAAACCAGCCAAATGAACCATGGCCCATGATTGTTCGAATCAAATCATGGGCTTTTAACATGCCAAAATTGTCTCGGTCCTTGTTTGGCCCAATCAGATATCGGCTGCGAGCAGGCCGGATGCAAACCGGGCCGTAGTTAGGCCCAATTATATGACGTGCTTTTAACAGGCCGAAATTAATATAGGGCCGAAATGTTAAATGGGCCCTTAACAGGCCAAAACTAATATCAGGCCGAATTACTAAGTGGGCCTTTAGCAAGTGGGCCCAAAAGCATAGTGTCCAGTTGACAGGCCGAATCTGATATGGGCCATAATTGAGCCCAAAGCCTCTTAAAGGGCCGGACCTGATCTGGGCCGTAATTTGGCCCAGAGCGTGGTAGGAATTTAACGGGCCGGATCTCATATGGGCCACTATTAGGCCCGGAGCGTGGCAGACCTTTAATGGACCAGATCAAATATGGGCCGGCATTTGGCCCCAAACATGGCAGCCAGTTAATGGGCCGACCTACTAGGGTCCCCAAAATCTTGTGGGCCTACAGCTGGGTCGGCCCATTAATGTCGGCGAAATCTCGTGGGCCTTTAGCTGGGCCGACCCATTATGATCCGTAAGAATCTTGTGGGCCTTTACCTGGACCGGCCCATTATGGCACACAAAAATCTTGTGGGCCTTTACCTGGGCCAGCCCATTATGGCCCGCAAAATCTTGTGGGCCTTTAGCTGGACCAGCCCATTATGGTCCGCAAAATCTCGTGGGCCTTTAGCTGGGCCGACCCATTATGGTCCACAAAATCTTGTGGGCCTTCAGTTGGGCCGGCCCATTTAAACTTTATGGGCCGGTCCACGTGTCAACATATCATAGGCGCGTCTCGCCCATTGGATGAGTGACACCTATGCCAACGCGGACCTGACACGTGTCTCCTCCAGCCAATGATGATTTTACACGTGGAAAATCCCCATTGGTCGTGGCTATTAACGGGTTATCGGATCCAAAACCTGACCCGATAGCTTAACGACGTTCCATTACGGTGGATGCCACGTGTCGGTCACCCTTGACGAAAGCACTTCTGTGACGCGCGATTTATCGTCATGGAAGTGGACACTTCCTGATGATAATTTTGGTAATGTCATGGAACACTTCTACGACAACACAAGTATGACTATCTTGATTCTATCATAAAATCGTCATGGATGTACATGCATGACAGAAAACGCGACCTACTGTGACAAACACGTATCATCACAGAAGTGTATTTTTTTGTAGTGTTAGCCGCCTCATGGCGCCTCAGCTTTATTGCTTTTCTATTTTGGGCTTGTTGAGCTGTGCCCTCAGCAGAACCTCCTGGACCTCTTTCGTGTAATCTTTCATGTCTGTGTGAGTGTGGTGTGAACCTTTATGTACTCTATGGCTCTGGTGGTTTGCTTTATATATAAAGCGGGGTGAACACCCTTTTCGGTAAAATGTCATGACGTATAGAAACAAAATCCTGTCATTTTCAAAATTGACATGTACTATACATTTCTCTAGAAAAAAGGAATTGTACATCCAAGAAAAAATTACAGAATTCGACATGCTATTTTTAATTTTTTTATATAAACTACCACATCTCTATGATTTCATATATAGCACATAGCTAATAAATGCACAAAAAAAGAAAAAAAAGGTATGTATAACAAAAACTGCTAGTTGCAAAAGTGAAAAATAGCGTTTTAACTAAAATGCCATCATAAAGTTTATCCATAAAAATTAAATGTTACAAAATAGATAAACAAAGAAATTCCATGACAACAAATAATGCCATGAGCTAAAATGAAAAATGCCACAGTCTTAAAATTAAAATTGCCATGATCTATATTACCTCGACCATGAGGGCCCGGACTTGAGTAAATCCCTCCTTATGGAACATCCGGTTGTGCTCTCCATCCCACCGAATCTACTAACGGTTTACATTACTGTCAGTTAGATTTCATAAAAAAACCCATCACAAAGACATTAATCTCGGTGAAACCTATCCTCCCAAGTCGCGCCCTCGGACGAATCCAAAGGCAAACCCCACCGCCACCTGAATGTACCCTCCATCACCGTTCATGCAATGTTACCTTGTTGAAAGCGTCGTTGTTAGGTAACCTTCTCGTTGTCAGGTGTTGTCAACATCGGTGGTAGGAGTTATATTTTGCAGTGTGTCTCCGGCAACATCTCTAGAGGCACAAGGTAAAGAGTAAGCATCTAACCAAAGTTTTACAACGTGGGAAGATGCCCAACCAATGTAAATGATTCTTTTATCTCGGCTAACTTGCTGGAACTGAAGCCACTTGATCCTGATAGAAGTCTATCATTTGGCTAACGAGATCCCTGCGTGCATTGTCTTCGTTACTCAAATAGAAAGCAATTCCTATACCATCATTGGTGTTAAAAAACCCGTGGTAGGGAAGTTCATGCTAAATGACCGAAGGAAGGTATCAGCTTGCGAGTCCGATCAAACAATTGCCCTTTGTCTCACCAAATCCGGTTCTTTTGTAAGGCCTTGAATCAGGGTAAATCCGGTCTCCTGTTTCCCCTTCGATCCATACCCTTTGTAGTGAACTACCAGATTCTACTCGTACAAAAGCTCTTCATCTTGGCATGCAAATAAAGGGCCCCTTTCAAAGGATCGATATGGACCTAGAGGGGGGGGGGTGTGAATAGGTACAATTACAAATTTTAATGATTACTTAGCAATTTTAGGCAATAATGTGGAATATGAAAGTGAACCTAACAATTGCAAGTATGATTCTAAGAGCTAAGCAAGGTAAACAAGTAACACAAATATGTGAGTAAGCAAGAACAATATGATATAAGTAAGGCCTAAGAGACAAGAAACCAAAAGTAGGAAGTTAGGGTTAGGGATAACTGCAACTTTGAGATACGAGGATATATGCCGATGTTCACTTCCTTGGAGGGAAGCTACGTCACAGTTAGAGAGGTGGATGTTACCACAAAGGCACACCAACGCCACGAAGGCTCACCCAATTGTCCCTTTGAAACAACACCACATAAGCGTTTCTCAACCACTAGTCATAGACCTTGGGGTGGTCTCCAAACCCTCACAAACTTTTCGGGGGTAATCATAATGGTCGATTCCTCTCCGAAAGACTCCTACCACCTAGGAGTCTCCAACCTCCAAGAGTAACAAGAACGATGGGGAAAAACTCAAGACTTGCTCAAATCACGAATTCCTTTGGTGCAAAGAAGGGGAAGGAGAGGATCTATCACTTGGATGGACAACTTCTCTCAAACGCTCACAATTCCTTTGGGGATCTAAGATTTGGGGTGGACGAGTGAGAGAGAGAGAGAGAAATGTGTTCTAGGGTTTGCTCAAACTGAATGGTCAACCCTCTCCGGGGAGGGGGGGGAGGGCTATATATAGTGTGTGAGAAAATATGGCGTTGTAGTGCAAATGTGATACATCTCCATCGTATCTATAATTTTTGATTGTTCCATGCCAATATCATACAAATTTCATATACTTTTGGCAACTTTTTATACTATTTTTGGGACTAACATATTGATCCAGTGCCCAATGCCAGTTCTTGTTTGTTGCATGTTTTTTGTTTCGCAGAAAATCCATATCAAACGGAGTCTAAAGATAAAAACTGACGGAGATTTTTTTGGAATATATGTGAATTTTGGGAAGTGAAATCAACATGAGACAATGCTCAAGGGGCCCACGAGGCAGGGGGCGTGCCCCAGGGGGGCAGGCGCGCCCCTGACCCTCGTGGACACCCCGTAAGGCGGTTGTTGACCTTCTTACGCCGCAAGAAAGCTAATACCGGATGAAAATCATGTTCAAATTTCAATCCAATCAGAGTTACGGATCTCCTGGAATATTAGAAACGGTGAAAGGTCAGATCTGGGAACGCAAAAACAGAGAGAGACAAAGAGACAGATCCAATATCGGAGGGGCTCTCTCCCCTCCCATGCCATGGAGACCAAGGACCAGAGGGGAAACCCTTCTCCTATCTAGGGATAAGGTCAAGGAAGAAGAAGAAGAAGGGGGGCTCTCTCCCCCTCTCTCCCGGTGGCGCCGGAACACCGCCGGGGCCATCATCGCGATAACGAACTACACTAACAACTTCACCACCCTCATCACCAACTCTTCCCACCTCTATGCAGTGGTGTAACCCCTCTTTTACCTGCTGTAATCTCTACTTAAACATGGTGCTCAACACTATATATTATTTCCCAATGATGTATGGCTATCCTATGATGTTTGAGTAGATCCGTTTTGTCCTATGGGTTAATTGATGATCGTGATTGGTTTGAGTTGCATGTTTTATTATGGGTGCTGTCCTATGGTGATCTCCGTGTCGTGCAAGCGTGAGGGATTCCCTCTTTAGGGTTTTGCAATACGTTCATGATTCACTTATAGTGGGTTGCTTGAGTGACAGAAGCATAAACCCGAGTAAGGGGATTGTTGCGTATGGGATAAAGGGGACTTGATACTTTAATGCTATGGTTGGGTTTTACCTTAATGCTCTTTAGTAGTTGTGGATGCTTGCTAGAGTTCCAATCATAAATGCATATGATCCAAGAAGAGAAAGTGTGTTAGCTTATGCCTCTCCCTCAAATAAAATTGCAATGATGATTACCGGTCTAGTTATCGATTGCCTAGGGACAAATAACTTTCTTATGTGACAACAAGCTCTCTACAAAAACTAACTTAGTTGTGTCGTCATATAAACAGCCCCTTATTTTTATTTACGCGCTCTTTATTATCTTGCAAACCTATCCAACAACACCTACAAAGTATTTCTAGTTTCATACTTGTTCTAGGTAAAGTGAACGTTAAGCGCGCGTAGAGTTGTATCGGTGGTCGATAGAACTTGAGGGAATATTTGTTCTACCTTTAGCTCCTCGTTGGGTTCGACACTCTTACTTATCGAAAGAGGCTACAATTGATCCCCTATATTTTTGGGTTATCAAGACCTTTTTCTGGCGCCGTTGCCGGGGAGTTATAGCGTGGGGTGAATATTCTCGTGTGTGCTTGTTTGTTTTATCACTAAGTAATTTTTATTTGCTGTTCTAAGTTGTTCCCTATCTTTAGTTATGGATATGGAACACGAAATACCCAAAAAATTAGGTTTACTTGCTACTCATGGGGATGGGGAACCTCCTAAAACCCTCAATGCTCATTATGTGAAAGATATTATGCATTACTTTGATAATCCTGAGAAAACTCCATTCAACTTTATAATGGGAGTAACGTTGGATCAAAGTGAATACTTTAGGGATCATCACTTGACTCAAAAGGGAAACTATTATGGGATCAAATTTATATGTTGCATTGGTATGCTCGGCAACTATGCTTGAGATATGATTATACTTGCTGCTCTAGGATGAAGGCTCCACACCTTCCCTTTTCATGTGAATTTAATGATGATGAAACCTTGGCTTCTTATGCTAATGGTATATATGATTATTATGATGTGGAACAAATAGAAGAATTCGTTGCTTTTATGGGTGCTTATGAAATTGAATCTTTGTTTAAAGAGTTTGAAGATTTTGATGATTTAGTTTATAGACCTGAAAATTTATCTACCCTTAAATATTTCTATGAGAATTTTGAATACAATTATGATATTGATGAATTTATTGAGAAAGTCTCTCTGTCCGAGAAGAGAATAATATTTTGCAGGAGTCTATGGAAGAAGAAATTGATGAAACTGTGAGCTCATTGGATGAAAACGATGATGAGGAGAGCGAAGAACAAAAGGAGGAAGAGCAGATTAGCTACCCGTGCCCACCTTCTAATGAGAGTAACTCTTCAACTCATACATTGTTTAATTTCCCTTCGTTCTTACCAAAGGATGATTGATATGATGATTGTTATGATTCCGTTGATTCTTTTGAAATGTCCCTTTTTGATGATGCTTGCTATGCTTGTGGCCAAGATGCCAATATGAACTATGCTTATGGAGATGAACTTGCTATAGTTCCTTATGTTAAACATGAAATTGTTGCTATTGCACCCACACATGATAGTCCTATTATCTATTTGAATTCTCCTGACTACACTATATCGGAGAAGTTTGCCCTTATTAAGGATTATATTGATGGGTTGTGTTTCACTACTACACACGATGATTTTTATAGATAAAATATGCATGTGCTTGCTTCTCCTACTTGCAATTATTATGAGAGAGGAACTACATCTCCGCCTCTCTATGTTTCCAATATGATAAAATTGCAAGAAACTTCTTATACTATGCATCGACCTTTACTATGTGTGCATGAATTGTTCTTTTGTGACATGCCGATGCATAGGAAGAGAGTTAGACTTCGTTTTTGCATGATATATGTTACTTTGTGCTCACTACTAAATCACAAATCATTGTTAATTAAAATAAGCTTTGATATACCTTGGGATCCGGGTGGACTCATTACTTCAGCACCTTATGTCTAGCTTAATGGCTTTAAAGAAAGCGCCGCCAGGGAGACAACCTGGAAGTTTTAGAGAGTCATTTATTTCTGTTGAGTGCTTTTATATAATTTTAAAATAAATAAATAAAGAGGGGAACCCAAAACTTTTCAAAAAGGAAAGTGAAAGTGAGAGAGACAAGCATTGTTGAAGTGGAGGAGCTCCTTGAACTTTGTTCATGCTCACGGAAACTTTGCGAATCTTGATTACAGAAAATTTTCAACAAAAATAATTATCTCCTTGTAAAATCCCATTGTATTATAAAAATAACGTGCCAAGATTTTCCTTTAGGATGTTTACATTGCTTGTTGGTTTGTGTGGTGCAAGACAGAAACTTTGGCTGTAGTGCGCAATTTTACATTTTTTACTGGAACGTCAAACGGTTCTGAAACTTATTGCACTGTCTTTCTATACAATTTTTTATTTTTTCTAATTTTGGCAGAATGTTTGGAGTAACATAGGTATGGTTAATGTTCAGATTACTACAGACTGTCCTGTTTAAGACAGATTCTGTTTTTGATGCATAGTTTGCTTGTTTTGATGAAACTATCAATTTCTATCAGTGGATTAAGCCATGGAAAAGTTATATTACAGTAGCTACAATGAAAAAAAATATGAATTGGTTTGCAACAGTACTTAGATTAGTGATTTGCTTTATTATACTAACGGATCGTACCGAACTTTCTGTTAAGTTTTGTGTGATTGAAGTTTTCAAGTTTTGGGAGAGATCACGATGGATGAAGGAATAAGGAGCGGAAAGAGCCTAAGCTCGGGGATGCCCGAGGCACCCCAAGGAAATATCCAAGGACTCCCAAGCAACCAAGCTTGGGGATGCCCCGGAAGGCATCCCCTCTTTCTTCTAACAATCATCGGTAATTTTACTTGGAGCTATATTTTTATTCGTCACATGATATGCGTAAATCTTGGAGCGTCTTTTGCATTTAGTTTTCACTTTTCTTTGATGCACCATGCTGGTATGAGATAGTGCTTGGTTGATTTATAGAATTCTCATTGCACTTCACTTATATCTTTTGAGTATGACTTTATGGAATGCTTCATGTGCTTCACTTATATCTTTTGAAGTTTGGATTGCCTGTTTCTCTTAACATAGAAAACCACCATGTGTAGAATGCTCTTTTGCTTCACTTATATTTGTTAGAGCGTGGGCATATATTTTGTAGAAAGAATTAAACTCTCTTGCTTCACTTATATCTATTTAGAGATATGACATGAACTGGTCATTCACATGGTTAATCATAAAATCCTACATAAAACTTGTAGATCACTGAATATGATATGTTTGGTTCCTTACAATAGTTCTGCGATATAAAGATGGTGATATTAGAGTCATGCTAGTGGCTAGATGTGGATTGTAGAAATACTTGTGTTGAAGTTTGTGATTCTCGTAGCATGCACGTATGGTGAACCGTTATGTGATGAAGTCGGAGCATGAGGTATTTATTGATTGTCTTCCTTATGGGTGGCGGTCGGGGACGAGCGATGGTCTTTTCCTACCAATCTATCCCCCTAGGAGCATGTGCGTAGTACTTTGTTTCGATGACTAATAGATTTTTGCAATAAGTATGTGAGTTCTTTATGACTAATGTTGGGTCCATGGATTATACCCACTCTCACCCTTCCATCATAGCTAGCCTCTTCGGTACCGTGCATTGCCCTTTCTCACCTCGAGAGTTGGTGCAAACTTCGCCGGTGCATCCAAACCCCGTGATACGATACACTATCACACATAAGCCTCCTTATATCTTCCTCAAAATAGCCAACATACCTACCTATTATGGTATTTCCATAGCCATTCCGAGATATATTGCCATGTAACTTCCATCATCATCATATACATGACTTGAGCATTTATCGTCATATTGCTTTGCATGATCGTAAGATAGCTAGCATGATATTTTCATGGCTTGTCCGTTTTTTGATATCTTTGCTATGCTAGATCATCACACATCCTGGTACACTTCCAGAGGCATTCATATAGAGTCATATTTTGTTCTAGTATCGAGTTGAAATATTGAGTTGTAAGTAAATAAAAGTGTGATGATCATCATTATTAGAACATTGTCCCATGTGAGGTTATCAAAATAAAAGTGGCCAAAGAAGCCCCCCCCCCCAAAAAAAAGAGAGAGGCCAAAGAAGCCTACAAAAAAGGAAAAAATAAATAAAAAATGAGAGAAAAGAGAGAAGGGACAATGTTACTATCCTTTTACCACAATTGTGCTTCAGAGTAGCACCATGTTCTTCATATAGTGAGTCTCTTGAGTTATCACTTTCATAAGAATTTTCATTATAGAACTTGGCTTGTATATTCCAATGACGGGCTTCCTAAAATGCCCGAGGTCTTCATGAGCAAGCAAGCTGGATGCACACCAACTTAGTTTCCAGTTTGAGCTTTCATACACTTATAGCTCTTAGTGCATCCGTTGCATGGCAATCCCTACTCCTCACATTGACATCAATTGATGGGCATCTCCATAGCCCGTTGATTAGCCGCGTAGATGTGAGACATTCTCCTTTTTGTCTTCTCCACACAACCTCCACCATCATATTCTATTCCACCCATAGTGCTATGTCTATGGCTCACGCTCATGTATTGCGTGAAAGTTGAAAAGGTTTGAGAACGTCAAAAGTATGAAACAATTGCTTGGCTTGTCATCGGGGTTGTGCATGATTTGAATATTTTGTGTGGTGAAGATGGAGTATAGCCAGACCATATGATTTTGTAGGGACAACTTTCTTTGGCCATGTTATTTTGAATAGACATGATTGCTTTATTAGTATGCTTGAAGTATTATTGTCTTAATGTCAAATGATAGACTATTGTTTTGAATCACTCCTATCTTAATATTCATGCGATGATTAGATTACATGATCAAGATTATGCTAGGTAGCATTCCACATCAAAAATTATCTTTTTTATCATTTACCTACTCGAGGACGAGCAGGAATTAAGCTTGGGGATGCTGATACGTCTCCATCGTATCTATAATTTTTGATTGTTCCATGCCAATAGTATACAACTTTCATATACTTTTAGCAACTTTTTATACTATTTTTGGGACTAACATATTGATCCAGTGCCTAGTGCGAGTTCCTGTTTGTTGCATGTTTTTTGTTTCACAGAAAATCCATATCACACGAAGTCCAAACGGGATAAAAACTGACGGATATTTTTTTTTGGAATATATGTGAATATTGGGAAGTGAAATCAACGCGAGATGATGCACGAGGGGCCCACGAGGCAGGGGGGTGCACCCTAGGGGGCAGGCGCGTCCATGACCCTCGTGGACACCCCATAAGGTGGTTGGTGCCATTCTTTCGCCGAAAGAAAGCTAATATCTGGATAAAAATCATGTTCAAATTTCAATCCAATCGAAGTTACGGATCTCTGGGAATATAACAAATGGTGAAAGGCCAGATCTGGGAACACAGAAGTAGAGAGAGACAGAGAGACCGATCCAATCTCGGAGGGGCTCTTGCCCCTCCCATGCCATGGAGACCAAGGACCAGAGGGGAAACCTTTCTCCCATCTAGGGAGAAGGTCAAGGAAGAAGAAGAAGAAGGGGGGCTCTCTCCCCCTCTCTCCCGGTGGCGCCGGAACGCTGCCGAGGCCATCATCACGACAACGATCTACACCAACAACTTCACCGCCCTCATCACCAACTCTCCCCCTCTATGCAGGGGTGTAACCCCTCTTTTACCTGCTGTAATCTCTACTTAAACATGGTGCTCAATGCTATATATTATTTCCCAATGATGTATGGCTATCCTATGATGTTTGAGTAGATCCGTTTTGTCCTATGGGTTAATTGATGATCATGATTGGTTTGAGTTGCATGTTTTATTATTGGTGCTGTCCTATGGTGCTCTCCGTGTCATGCAAGTGTGAGGGATTCCCGCTGTAGGGTGTTGCAAGATGTTCATGATTCGCTTATAGTGGGTTGCTTGCGTGATAGAAGCATAAAACCGAGAAAGGGGATTGTTGCGTATGGGATAAAGGGGACTTGATACTTTAATGCTATGGTTGGCTTTTACCTTAATGATCTTTAGTAGTTGCGGATGCTTGCTAGAGTTCCAATCATAAGTGCATATGATCCAAGAAGAGAAAGTGTGTTAGCTTATGCCTCTCCCTCAAATAAAATTGCAATAATGATTACTGGTCTAGTTATAGATTGCCTAGGGACAAATAACTTTCTTGTGTGACAACAAGCTTTCTACTAAAACTAACTTATTTGTGTCTTCATCTAAACAGCCCCTAATTTTTATTTACGCGCTCTTTATTATCTTGCAAACCTATCCAACAAAACCTACAAAGTATTTCTAGTTTCACTACTTGTTCTAGGTAAAGCGAACGTTAAGCGTGCGTAGAGTTGTATCGGTGGTCGATAGAACTTGAGGGAATATTTGTTCTACCTTTAGCTCCTCGTTGGGTTCGACACTCTTACTTATCGAAAGAGGCTACAATTGATCCCCTACTTGTGGGTTATCAAAATGACAGGGTAGGCCGGGCATCCGGGACAGGGGCCGGACATCCGGCCTGGTGTAGCACTCCCAATGTAAAGCAGAAAGCAGAGTATGAAGCAGAGGGGCCGGACATCTGGGGCAAAGGCGCGGACATCCGGCATAAGCCCAGACATCCGGCAAGTTCACCTAGTCCAACAGCCCCTGGATAGCAGAAGTTAGACATACGACAAGGAAGCCCGGAAATCCGGGGTGTATGGAGAGCCCGGACATCCGGCATGGAGGGCCAGACATCCGGTAGACTGCACCGGCACAAAGTGTTCTCTGGATAGCAGAGGCCGGATATCCGGCATGTGGGCCAGAAATCCGACATGCTTCCCAGAGATCCGGCAAGGCCAGTGACAGAACAACCAAGAGAACATAGTGATAGATCTAAAGAAGGAGTCTTGTGACATGAGCAAGTCTTTTACTAACCCTACCAATCCCCTCTTAATCGTGCGGGATCCTATGCTCAAGAAAACAAATATGTAACCTTTTTGATACTTCTTCGTTGAGTAAAATCAACTCCGTATGTTCACGATCCACACACATTTGATGAACCGGGGACTAACACCTGAGATTCACTTGACGAACATAGTTAGTCCCCTACATGTATATTTTCGTCAAGATCAAAACATGATGTAAGGGCATGATTGCACTTTCAATCTCCCCCTTTTTGTTTGTTGATGACAATCATACATGTAGTATCATAGTTGCAATAAATAAATTTAGCATTGTAAATCATGAGAGCATAATACAATACATGTTCCTATTTGCTTTAGCTCCCCCTTATTGTGTGCATCAGATGATTATATTAGGATGTACAACACCCATTCTCATGGTAGCATATGTAGCTCAAATAGATAGAAAGGTGTCACACGCACATATGAAACAACCATAACAACAATTCATAGCCACCAAGATAACAACATAGTCTCAAATGATTAAGTACCATATGTAGCATACATAAAGAGTTTGAATAATAGTGAATGCAAATAGCAACATATATCATGTCCCAACTAAGATACTAGCAACATATAGCATGTCCCAACTAAGATACTATTCTCCCCCTTTGACAGCAACATGCAAAAGGGGCGAAGAACTAGAAGAACTCCATAGAGATCACTCCTGGCGGATGTCATCATCATCATCATCATCAAAGAACTTGGCGTACTTGTCACGAGACGGGAATCCGAAGGTGGAAGAGGACGGAGCCGTGGGAATAGGATCATCATCACTCACCGGACTCCCACGATCGTGAAGGCGCTACTTGAGCTGGTTCTTGGAGATGATGAGGTGCTTCTAAACATCATGGTTTTGCTGACAGTTGAAAGTGATCGCCTTCATAAAAGCAGACTAAGCCTTGCCCAAGAACGAGGCAAGACGTCCATGAGGCGCGGTCAAGGAGGAAGGCACGAAGGAACCCGTGGGCTGAGACCCACCAGTAGACTTCCTAGGCTGTTGAGGCGCAGCAGTCGGTGCAGGATCGGCCATGCACATATGAGTAGGAGGTTTCCAAATGGAATGCACAACGGTCTTAGCAACCTCAAAGGGAGCAGTGTGATCAATCATTGCCTGAATGAATGGAGCATGAGGAAATGTGTGCGTCTGAAGAAAGCTAGAGAGACGGATCTCATGCACTACAAAAAAAATACACTTCCGTGATGATACGTGTTTGTCACAGTAGTTCACGTTTTCAGTCATGCATGTACATCCATGACAATTTTATGACAGAATCAAGATAGTCATACCTGTGCTGTCGTAGAAGTGTTCCTTGACATTACCAATATTATCATCACAGAAGTGTTCACTTCCATGATGATAAATGCCACGTCATGGAAGTGCTTCCGTCAAGGGTGACCGACATGTGGCATCCACCGTAACGGGTCGCCGTTAAGCTATCGGGTCCGGTTTTGGATCCGATAACCCACTAACAGCCACGACCAATGACAATTTTCCACGCGTAAAATTCTCATTGGCCGACGGAACCACGTGTCAGCTCCGCGTTGGCACATGTGTCACTCATCCAATGGGCGAGATGCGCCTATGATATGTTGACACATGGACCGGCCCAAAAGTGGCCCATAAAGATTAAATGGGCCAGCCCAACTAAAGGCCCACAAGATTTTGCATACCATAATCGGCTGGCCCAGCTAAAGGCCCACGAGATTTCACCGACCATAATGGGCCGACCCAGCTAAAGGCCCATAAGATTTTGAGGAGACTAGTGGGACGGCCCGTTAATAGGCTGCCATGTGTTGGGCCAAATGTCGGCCCATATTTGATCTAGTCCATTAACAGCCTGCCACGTTCTGGGCCCAATAAATGCCCATATGAGATCCGGCCCATCAAAATCCTACCACGTTCTGGGCCAAATTATAGCCCAGATCAGATCGGGCCCTTTAAGAGGCTTTGGGCTAAATTATGGCCCATATCAGATTCTGCCCGTCAACTAGACGCTATGCTTTTGGGCCCACTTACTAACGGCCCATTTAGTAATTCGGCCTGATATTAGTTTCGGCCTGTTTAACATTTCAGCCCTATATTTATTTCAGCATGTTAAAAGCCCGTCATATAGTTGGGCCTAACTATGGCCCGGTTTGCATCCGGCCTGCTCACAACCGATAATTTGATTGGGCCAAACAAGGACCGAGACAATTTTAGCATTTTAATGACCCGTGATGTGATTGGCACAATCATGGGCCGGGGTCTATTTCAGCCTACTGCCGGCCCGTGAGCTGTTCGACACGTTTCAGGCCCAACCTACTTTTCAGCCTCCTAAAATCTCATTGAGTTTTCTTGCAAAAATAGGGCCGGTGGTTTACTCGGCCTATTAGAGGCCCGAATCTACTAGTGGACCAGTTTACATTTAGGCCTGTTAACGGACCGCTTATGTAGTGATTTGCATGATGACCCGATTATGTACCGTAATTTTACGGTTTGGCCGGTTTACTGCGAAGACATGATATATATACAGTAAAATAACTACAACATCGTGAATAAGAAAAAACTTAGACTATACAATAAAGAAATTACATCATATTACATCCACTGGGCATCAAAGTTCGCCACTATGATAATAAAGCACAAGCAGACATCAGATTACATACACTGGGCATCAAAGATCGCCACCAATGCAAATAAACACGCCGACAAAATAATATACAAAGCGACAACACTTCAATAGAGTTCAAGAAAGGTTATCCCTGCTCGGGACCTGCAGCGCAAGCAGCTGAGCAAGGTGATTAGACTACGCTTCTTTAACACTTATATCCTCCTCACTTTGAAAGATAAACAAGCAGACAAATGATAGGTTTTGCACATATAAGTATCAGTGCTGACAATTCATCACATTTCTTATTGAGGAATAAAGTGACATAGTTTAAAATAGCATTAACACAATATGGTATTGTTCAGGTTAAGACATGGCAGGAAATGACATTGTGAAGGAGTTGGAAGCTTCACGACACCACTGGATTACAGATCAAGAACTCATAAGTATCAATGGTTAGTGTGCTATCAATTTATCCCATTTCAGATTGGCAAATAAAGAGACGGTTTAAATAATAGTAGAATGATATGACATTGTTCATAGTTAAGACATTGCAGAATATGACATTGTGCTGTAGTGGGTAGGTTAACCACACCACTGAATTACGGATCAAGAACAGAAGCATACATGAAGTGCAAAAGAAGATCACTTGCTCTATATAGTTTAATTTACATGGTATGAATAAGGAACTTAGTTGTACAACTGAAAACTTAAATTGAGAAGGACAAACTTTTGTTTATGAACTACATAATAAACTTTAAACATGCAATTTGACGCAAACACCAAAAATAAATAGCTATTGCAGTCATGCCTAACCAAATATACAAAACAAAGTTTGAAGGCTTGAGAAGGACAAACTTACATTATTGGTGAAGACAGGCTCTATAAAGCCCTTGTGCATGCTGATGGGGGGCGGGGGATTCAAGAAGTTTACCACGGAATCTTCTTCATAAGCATTGCCTTTATTCTACATTTTTAAGAGTAAATATAACTGTGATAATATAAGAAAAAATGGAGAATATTTAAGATAAGATGAAGAGTGATGCTACATAACCAAGTAGCTATAAATGTAAGTACAGCTATATAGGCAAAAGGTACATCCAAGAGCAATGCAGAGCTAAACTTCTTCAGGACCATCGGTGTTATCCAACCTTATGGTAAGAGTAAATATAGATATGATGCGTATGAATTGGAGGGCAAAGGAAAATAAGCTGCAGAGTGATGGTACATGAACAACTACCTGTCAATATAAGTACACTGATAAAGGACATCAGGTACTTACAAGAACAATGTAGAGCTAAACTTTTTCACTGGCATTGGATATATTCTACACTAATGTAACCATTCATACAGATCAGATAATTTGGAGTGAACAATTGATAAGCAAGCTATCATGCATACTGCTGTCACATAATGAACCAGGTATGAATGCAAGTAAAGTGATACAAGACAACATGTACTAACAAGAGCAAAGCAGCAGGTAGCATATTTGCAATATCCTGTTGTTCTTTTCAAACCGGAATTCTTCTTTGAGCTGATTTCCTGCAAAAAAGATCCGTAAGGCACATGTGGAAAAGTAGAAGTTCAAATTGTCATGTGATATCATAGACAGTACCTCATCCCGGGAACGAGACCAGTGCATAACAAGGTTTTTCCATTCAATGTCTTCTAAATTTAGCACAGGAGACTTCACCAGAAATTCGTTTATTGACTTGCCATAAAAGTGTGATTTCCTCAGGTAACACCGATACTGCTGCAATGCTTCCTTGAAAAGCACAAGTAAGCTTTGCTCGTCATGACTATCCAGATTGACCCTCGCCTACTTACAACAATGTAATGTAAATCATTGATGTGTTCAATTAGCGGAAAACAGGAAAATAATCACCATGAATAATAGCACTTACACTTAAGTGGGAGAGGAAGATGTGAAAAGGGTGTTTGTCTTCACAATAATCTTCCCATGACGGGAATATATGCACGTAGTCCCTAACAACATTGAAAGCATTGTCTTTAAAACTGGGAATAACTGGAATGGGGTTCCAATCTGCAGGAATTGGCCGTCTCTGCAGTTGGGATAGGTCTTCGGCTGGTGGACTTGCTGTACTTTTTGTTGGAGTGGGATTTTTCTATGGTACGGCTGGTGCTATGGCAACTGAAATTGGCATACCTTTTGCTGGAGTGCAGGTCCTATGTGGTGGGGCTAGTGGTGTGGCCAGTGAAGTATGGGTACAATCTGCTGGAGTCGGTCCTACATTTTGTGTCACTGGTTGTACATCCAATATAAGTGGGGTGCTATCTGATTTCTCCGGCACCATCATGTTTTTCAAGGACTTTTCCGGTGCTCCTTGAGGTTCGGCAATCACCCTCTTCCTTTTTGATGTCCTATGCACCAGAACAACATTTGAGTGAAAAAATATGGTATGATGACAAATGGAATATGTATTGATAATGGATGGGCATGGCATCTTGACATATATGATGAGTAAACTAAGCAGATGGCGGTGCAACAAAGTAGAAGAAATGCAAGACAACATATGCAAGATACGCGCAATCAATAAAACCTTGCCAAATTAGAACATGCACCTTGATGGGTGAACAGGACAGGCCATCTGCCTTCGACTCTTCGAGGTTAGAATATTCATTTGGATCATATTCTGAACAAGAATCTACAGGTGGGGAGCGTATGAGTCTCATTGCATCCAGAATGGCACTCAATGCCTTGGTGCCAATTTTGTAAGTCGTTGCAGTGTTCCACAATATTCTTCTGATGCACGGATTTTGATATTCAATGTAATTACGTATAATAACTGAGAACCATGAAAACATGAATAGTAGTGAGATTATATTTGTAATGCAGAGGATATTCTAATATAGGGGTGCCTGAGGGAGTCCTGGATTAGGGGGTCTCCGGACAACCGGACTATATCCTTTGGCCGGACTGTTGGGCTATGAAGATACAAGATTGAATACTTCGTCTCGTGTCCGGATGGGACTCTCCTTGGTGTGGAAGGCAAGCTAGGCAATACGGATATGTATATCTCCTCTTTTGTAACCGACCTTGTGTAACCCTAGCCCCCTCCGGTGTCTATATAAACCGGAGGGTTTTAGTCCGTTGGACAACATACAATCATACCATAGGCTAGCTTCTAGGGTTTAGCCTCTCTGATCTCGTGGTAGATCAACTCTTGTACTACTCGTATTATCAAGAATAATCAAGCAGGACGTAGGGTTTTACCTCCATCAAGAGGGCCCAAACCTGGGTAAAACATTGTGTCCCCTGCCTCCTGTTACCATCCACCTTAGACGCACAGTTCGGGACCCCCTACCCGAGATCCACCGGTTTTGACACCGACATTGGTGCTTTCATTGAGAGTTCCTCTGTGTCATCATCATTAGGCTTGATGGCTCCTTCAATCATCGATAGCGATGCAGTCCAGGGTGAGACTTTTCTCCCCGGACAGATCTTTGTATTCGGCGGCTCCGCACTGCGGGCCAACTCTCTTGGCCATCTGGAGCAGATCGAGAGTTACGCCCCTGGCCACCAGGTCAGGTTTGGAAGGCTAAACTATACGGCCGATATCCGCAGAGACTTGATCTTTGACGGATTCGAGCCCCTGCCTAGCGCGCCACACGGTCACGATGAGCATGATTTAGCTCTACCATCGGACAGTGTTCAGGAGATCACGCCGGCAACCGCTCCGATCCTCAATTCGGAGCTAGTTGTGCCATCCATGGACGGGTGGATAGACCCCGCCACGGAGGCTGTATCCTCAGCGGCAATCAAGCCGAGTATCGACCTTACCCTTCATGAGAGCCGTGATGCCAAGCTACCGGATCCTTCCCCGACCACGGACTCCGAACCGCCTGCGCCCGTGCGTATCGAATCCGACCGGGCGCCGATCATGGAGTTTACCTCCGCGGATATCTTTTAGCACTCGCCCTTCGGCGACATACTGAACTCATTAAGGTCTCTCTCCTTGTCAGGAGAGTCCTGGCTGAACTATGTCCGGCAGGATTGGGATGCGGATGACGAAGAAATTCGCCGCCCACCCACCACCCACTTAGTAGCCACTATCAATGATTTGACCGACATGCTCGACTTTGACTCTGAAGACATCGACGGTACGGACGACGATGTAGGAGACGAACAGGAACCACTGCCCACAGGGCACTGGACGCCCACTTCATCATATGACGTATACAGGGTGGACACACCCAAAGAAAACGACGATGAGGAACAGAAGGACGCAGCGAGGGGTTGTTCCCTCGAGAAGCAGCCAAAGCGGCGGCATAAGCGCCGCTCCAAATCCCGCTTCGGCATAAACAATGATCATATAGACCCAGCGTTAGAGCAGGGTGAACCATCGCCCGACCACGGCAACACGGAAAATCAAACCGAACAACCCGACTCCGTCGAAGATAACAGTCCGGACGACATCACATCGGACAGGCACCCGGAGCAACAGAATGCCCACCAAAGGCTTGTTTCCACTGCGAGGAGTCTGAAAAAGCAGAAGCAAAGGCTCAAGGCTGCACAAGACACACTCAGAATCAGATGGAGTGAAGTACTCAACACTGCAGTGAAGCACGGCAGTAATCGCCACACCAAGAGCTACCCAAAGCGAAAGTTGCTACCTGAATTCGATGAGGAGGCCTTAGATCCCCCGCAACCAAAAAACAAAACGTCCATCTGGTCGGATAGACGACCTCGTGACCAACATAGAGCGGCAAACGACGCCGCACATAAGCCAGTACGTGATCCGCGTGAGGCTCGCATCAAAAGGACAGCGCAACTAGATCCATCTACGAACCACGCAAGCACGCTCCAGTATGCAATTCAACACAACAAACATCCGAACACCATGGTACACCCAAATACAGGGGTGCCGCACACCCCCTATGTTTCACCGATGAGGTGCTAGACCATGAATTTCCAGAGGGATTCAAACTCGTAAACATAGAGGCGTACGACGGAACGACATACCCTGGGGTCTGGATTGAGGACTACATCCTCCATATCCACATGGCTCGAGGAGACGATCTCCACGCCATAAAGTACTTACCCCTCAAGCTCAAAGGGCCAGCTCGGCACTGGCTTAAAAGCCTCCTCGAAAACTCCATTGGAAGTTGGGAAGAGATTGAAGACGCCTTTCGGGCAAATTTTCAAGGGACCTATGTCCGACCACCGCATGTAGACGATTTAAGTCATATAACTCAACAGCCCGGAGAGTCAGCCCGAAAGCTTTGGAACAGGTTCCTCACTAAAAAGAACCAAATAGTCGACTGTCCGGACGCCGAAGCCTTAGCAGCTTTCAAGCACAGCGTTCGCGACAAATGGCTTGCCAGGCACCTTGGCCAAGAAAAGCCGAGAACAATGGCAGCATTAACAAACCTCATGACCTGCTTTTGCGCGGGCGAGGACAGCTGGTTAGCCCAATGCAGCACCAGCGACCCAAGTACATCTGAAGTTAGGGACGGAAACGGGAAATCATGACGCAACAAAAACAAGCGCCAGAATAAAGAAGACATCCCGAAGAGCATAGCGGTAAACGCCGGATTCAGAAGCTCTCGGCCAGGTCAACAAAAGCCGTCCCCCAAAGGCAATAGAGACGAACTGTCCAGCCTAAACAAGATTTTGGATAACATATGTCAGATCCACAACACCCCCGATAAGCCTGCAAATCATACCCATAGAGAATGTTGGGTTTTCAAGCAGTCCGGCAAGCTCAACACCGAACATAAGGGGCAGGATACACCAAGCGATGACGAGGACGAGCCTCGCAAGCAAAGCACTGGGGAACAGAAGAAATTCCCACCAGAAGTCAAAACAGTAAACGTGTTACACGTGATAAAGGGGAGAAACAAAGCGGCACTCCTAGAGACACATGCCCTAGGGCCTATCACCGCGGAGTTCTACCACTGGTCGTCCCAACTGATCACCTTTGACCATCGGGATTACTCGGCAAGTATCCGGCGTGTAGGATGGGCTGCCTTGGTATTAGACCCAATAATTGATGGATACCACTTCACACGAGCCCTGATGGACGGCGGCAGTAGTCTAAACCTGATATATCAGGACACAGTCCGCAACATGGGGATAGACCCAGCAAAAATTAGCCATAGCAATACTACCTTTAAAGGAGTAACGCCAGGCCCAGAAGCCCATTGCACGGGCTCCCTGCTACTAGAGGTTATATTCGGCCTTCCCGATAACTTCCGCAGCGAAAAGTTAACCTTCCACATCTCTCCGTTCCAAAGTGACTATCAAGCACTACTCGGACGCGAAGCTTTCGCTCGCTTTAACGCAATACCGCATTACGCTTCTCTCATGCTTAAGATGCCCGGTCCACGCGGCATCATTACAGTAAATGGAAATATTGAGCGCTCCTTGCAAGCCGAAGACAGTGCGGCTGCCTTGGCAGCCGCACACTAAACGTCCTCACCAACTAAAGCATTTGACAGGTCGTTAAGACCACGGACGCGGTTAGACGAGTCCGGCACATCTATATGTGATTGATACAGGTTTGATGGCCATACTCCTATTACAATACAAGGGGCTCAATGCGCGCAAATAAGTGGCAATTAGGCTCAATTTTACTTATATTGAATTGTACATGGTTTCTTTAGCATAACCTACCTTTTTGCATGACAACTTTTCCACTAAGTTCCTCTCTTTTACAGATGACCATCATGCTACACCCGTCCAGGATATGGCACAACAGAGACACAGGTGCAGACGTGAAGCAGGGACCCGTTCCAAGGATTCTTTTTAGATTAAGACCCTGCATAAACCTTTTTTTACTGTCTCTTGTTGATAAACATCCCCCGGACTCTCAGTACAATTGAGAAGGATGCTGACGTATTGGCATGTGGCCACGTTAGAATATTGCACATACCTGGACACCAGGGGCTTATTACAAAGGGCACTGCTTAAGCCCGGTTTCCACCATAAAGACCGAATACCTTAGGGAGTGTTCGGCGTCGCGAGTTTGGCCTTATATGCATCAGCTCCGAATCATGTCTTTGGTCAAATGTTGGGTTTTCCCGGCTCCTATGTTTTGCTGCCTTATGTTCCGCTCTATCGGCTAAGGCAGCACCAGGAGAACTACTATGATTGTGCCCTCGTTCATCCGGACGAGCACCTCAGTAGAGAAAGCCGAAAACTGACTGTCATGATATAGCGTGAGACTGGTCAACCACTCGATGACCTAGCGGAATCTTCGGGATTCCTCCACTTTAACGAAGGGCCATTTCTCGGCCAGGCATGTACGCACCCTGAATTCGGATGAGTGCGGAGCCACCAGGGGCTATATAGTAGCCCCATTGTCAAAGTCCTCTGGCTAAGTGAAAGTGTTAAAGTATTATAGTCCGGTTGCCTAGTTCGCTGCGCTATCACCTCCTTAATGGACCAAGACATTGGATCAAGTGTGAACACGCGTCTTCTGCGAACACCCCCGCATTATATGCGTGGGGGCTGAAGCCGACGACTGCAATCTTTCAGGTTATATACATATATACATAAACGGCCGCACATGAGGCATTATAGCACTTTTGGGCAAAAGTATAAATACAACCTTGATAAATTCAATAAAACATTGTTTCTACAAATAGGAATACATGTCATTCAAACATAATATTCTTCGAGCACTGAGCCTCTATCGAACGAGCGCCTTCAAGAACTTCTTCAAAGTAGTGCTCGGCAGCCACTCGGCCTATGGCCGAACCCTGTGCCGCAACAGTGGTGGCATCCATCTTCGCCTAGTATGTTTTGACACAGGCAAGGGCCATCCGCGATCCTTCTATGCACGCCGACCTCTTTACAACATCGATGCGTGGCACAACACCAAGGAATTATTGCACTAAGCTAAAGTAACTACCCGGCCTTGGCCCTCCTGGCCACAAATGACCCACAATGGACCTCATGGCCAGTCCAGATAATCTATGGAGCTCGTCCCAACCGGTCAATCGCTCATTCAGCAGCAGTGGACGGACTGGAGCGTGAAACTGTGACCAGAACAGCTTCTCCACTTCAGGACCTTTTTGATCCTTGAAGTACTCGGTCGCATCCGCAACACTCGCAGCCAAATCCATGTAGTCAACCGCAGAACTCCATAGCCGGTCCAGAGGAGCATATTTCGGATCTCCGAACTTAGTCCGCAACAAGAAGGGCTTCCCAGAAACGATATCCACAGCTTGATTCAGCTCCTCCTTCGTCGCTCTAATTTTGGAGTGGGCCTCCTTGGCGGCCACCCGGGCCTTCTCCAGGTCTGTCGCCTTCACCCGGTTTTCTTCTTCACGAAGCCGGCAATGGTCAGCAGCATCTTTCAACTCCACGGCCATCTTGGCAATTTTTTCTTTGCTCCCGCAATGTGCGGCCTGTTCAGCCCTTAACTCTTCGGCCGCCTTTAAAGCGGCCGCATTACTACTCCTTGCTTGCTCCTTGGCTCGGGCAAGCTCCACCCGAAGGGTCTCCATGGTGGCAGCTCCATCTGCAGTCACAACATATTAAAGATACTGGCATCATGCTGCTCTTACTATGTGACATTCACCAGAAAAATCACCTACCCTGTGCCTCGTCAAGCCGCTTGTTAACAAGCATGATGTCGGCATCTGCCACATCCAGTTGCTGCTTTAGTTCGGTAAACCCATCAGTCCAGCTAGCCACCGGAGCTTCAATCACCTGCGCATACAAGCGGTCTGGTTATTACCTGGGACTATGATCCCCTGTTTGCCGTCATTTTAGATGACAACCAGGGTCTTAGGGGCTACTATCTACATAGGGCACACCTAAAAATGTGCTGTACTGTCAAAAATGTACATCATTTCATGTACCTCAAAACCCGTCAGTAGACTCATAAAGGTTTCATGCAATCCTCTTTCGACGGACGAAATCCTTTCAATCACTGTACCCTCAACGTACGGTGCTCTTCTGAGATAGTCGCTCGCTCTAGCAGATCCCTCAGTACGTCCGGCCGCATACCAGATGGTGCTGGACTCTTTTGATTGCTCTCTTCAAGAGCCGGATACTGGGGACTTCAGGTGGCCATAGGATTACCTCCTGGCCTTGCCGGATCCGGAGATACCCTGCGCGACGACACTTCAAGGTCGCCCGCTTCTTGAGCTGGGGAGTCCGGGGGAGGCGTTTCGCTCTCCATCATCTCTGGAAGAAGATCCCCTGAAGACGAGCTCTGCTGAGAAGGGCTATGATTCGAACTGCAAGATAAATGCTTCGGTTATTTTCCTCAGAAGTAAGGTAGGATATCTTCACTATTAAGTACTTTTTGATTACTTACGACTCGTTAGAGGGCTGATCCCCGCGCGGACATTGTGCGGCAAGAACACCCTCCGAGGCAGGACCCTCTGGCGGAGATTTATTCTCCCGTTTGGAAACCTTGGTTTCCGAATCTTCATATGTAGTCCTCTTCCTTCCCCGGGGAGAGAGAACGTCAGATTCTTCCCCTTGGTTATCCTCCCTCATGGAGGCGCTCATTCCTTCAGTTGGAATAGGTAGCGATGGAGGCCCGCTTTCGCCCTCTTTACTCCCCCTTCATCTTCCTTTGAGGGTAACAGACAAAGTGCTGGCTCGAGCATCTTTTCTAGCACCGGATTGTCCAAGCCTCCAGGAAGGGGGGCCGAACACTGGATCATCTTCGCCTTTGTTATCCAGTCCTGGTCAAAGAATGATTCATCAAAATGATGTCATCATAAATAAAAGGACAGTGTGTTCGGCCATGGGATTACTTACTTGGGCATCGGTGCGGTTGCTGCTCAGGCCCACGTCCTCGGTAGTGTCCAGACACTCTATTTGGGGTCCGAAGAACGATTTGTACATCTCCTTGCGCGTCATGCCAAGGAAATTCTGAATAGTGCGCGGTCCTTCCGGGTTGAATTCCCACATGCGGAGGGGCCGGTGTTTGCAAGGTTGGACCCGACGAACCAGCATAACTTGCATTACCATAACCAGACTGAAATCTCCCTCGAAGAGATCTCCAATACGACTCTGCAGTATTGGCACGTCCTTGGCTGGACCCCAGCTCAGCCCCCTGCTGATCCATGACATCAGTTGTGGTGGAGGGCCCGAGCGAAAGGCGGGGGCAGCTACCCGCTTGGCACTTCGAGGAGCTGTGACGTAAAACCACTCCTGTTGCCACAATCCGGACACCTCTGGAAAGGAACCCTTTGGCCATGGAGCGTTAGCAATTTTGCTTATTAGAGCACCTCCTCACGCTGCGTACTGCCCCTCGAACATCTTCGTCTTCACATCGAAGGTCTTGAGCCACAGGCCGAAGTGAGGGGTAATGCGGAGGAAGGCCTCACAAACGACGATAAATGACAAGATGTGAAGAAGGGAATCCGGGGCCAGATCGTGAAAATCCAGCCCGTAATAGAACATAAGACCCCTAACGAAGGGATCCAGAGCGAGGCCTAGCCCTCAGAGGAAGTGGGAGACGAACACAACGCTCTCGTTGGGTTCGGGAGTAGGGACGACCTGCCCTCGGGCGGGTAGCCTATGCGAAATTTCAGTGGTCAGATATCTGGCCTCCCTCAACTTCTTGATATCCTCCTCCGTAATGGAGGAAGGCATCCACCGGCCTTGAAGGCTGGATACGGACATGATTGAAGGTTCGAAGCACCTGACCTGGGCTTTGGGTGTTAGAACTCGAGGCAGGGGAAGGATTCGATTGAGCACGGGAGGGAAAAAAAGTAAAAGCCTTGTCCCTTAATAAAGAGGGTGAATATCAGGCGTCCTCCTCGTGGCCGTTTGGGACTTGCCTAAGATCTAGGAGTCCTAGGCACGGTTGGGTTACCCACACCCGTATTGATGAGAATCCCGTAATAAGGGGAACACGATCTCTGCTTTGACAAGACGTGTCAAGAAACTGCCTCGCGTTATGTGCGGGGCTGGTTAAAGAAAAAACGGTTCGAATAATTACCGGGCCATGGCGTGATGTCATACTGCGAAAACGTTTCAACAGATTAGATTTGTGGAAATATTATTCTCTCTACGGTGGTATGTGGAACTCATTTTGCAGGGTCGGACACTATCCTTGTATTCAAACTCTTCTGTGGTGTATTCGGAGGACGAACCCGCCTTGCAATGCCGAAGACAAACTGCGCGCCGGACTCATCGTCATTGAAGCCTGGTTCAGGGGCTACTGAGGGAGTCCTGGATTAGGGGGTCTCTGGACAGCCAGACTATAACCTTTGGCCGGACTGTTGGGCTATGAAGATACAAGATTGAAGACTTTGTCTCGTGTCCGGATGGGACTCTCCTTGGCGTGGAAGGCAAGCTAGGCAATACGGATATGTATATCTCCTCTTTTGTAACTGACCATTTGTAACCCTAGCTCCCTCCAGTGTCTATATAAACCGAAGGGTTTTAGTCCGTAGGACAACATACAATCATACCATAGGCTAGCTTCTAGGGTTTAGCCTCTCCGATCTCATGGTAGATCAACTCTAGTACTACTCGTATTATCAAGAATAATCAAGCAGGATGTAGGGTTTTACCTCCATCAAGAGGGCTCGAACCTGGGTAAAACATCGTGTCCCCTGCCTCCTGTTACCATCCGCCTTAGATACACAGTTCGGGACCCCCTACCAGAGATCCGTTGGTTTTGACACCGACAGCGCCCCTGTAAACCCTTGTGTGCTATCACTGGATTCTGATGAGAGAGCTCATGTGTGCCGTAATATGGTGCGTGCATTAATATAATCTGGCACAAGTACACAAAAAATAGGCTCCAGAAGTAAGGATAGTTGGCAGATGATAGGTTCATAATATACCGTATAGAGAGTTTATTGCCAAACCATGATAACAAGAGCACACAACAACTAGGCAGATCGTAGTGTACATAAAAGGGGTACACCATAACCACGATATATAAATCGGGAAAGTGGAACTGGCTGGAAAATATAGTGTTGTATTGCCACTACTAATTGAAAGCCTATCGATCATGTACAGGCCAGCTCTATCAGCTATTGACTGCAGATGTCCCTGCTCCCCATCCTGACAAGGAACATACTGTACATACTAAATACAGAATAACAAAAGAGGAACATGTTTAAGAACATAAGAGGAAGCATATTCTTGAGGTTCCGCTTCATTGCATACAATGTTGGTTGCCCACTCATGATGAATCACAACGCCCAAAGAAATGCAATTCCATGCCGTCTCTCTATATGTGGCCACATGCATTTGGAAAATCAAGTGGGAGCATTACCTGACCAAATAAATGTGTGTCTGTTAACTAATATCAGTATCATATCATAATTCATATTTGAAGAAGTAAGCTTTGGACTTATGATTGGTGTGTTGTTTAGCTTCAAGAGTGGACTACTACTAGTGTGACACATAGCAGCTACACAGATCATAGTGTAGATATAACAGGAAAACCATAAGCATCAGGAGTAAAATCAGCAAAGTGGAACTTGCTGGAATATATGTGCTAGTATTGCCGGTACAACTAGAAAGGCTTCGGATACCAGCTCTCTTCAATTGAAGGTGAGGTGCTGATAACCCACAAGTATAGGGGATCAATTGTAGCCTCTTTCGATAAGTAAGAGTGTCGAACCCAACGAGGAGCTAAAGGTAGAACAAATATTCCCTCAAGTTCTATCGACCACTGATGCAACTCTACGCATGCTTAACGTTCGCTTTACCTAGAACAAGTATGAAACTAGAAGTACTTTGTAGGTGTAACAGGATAGATTTGCAAGAATATAAAAATCACACAAATAAAAACTAGGGGCTGTTTTAGGTAAATAAGCAATAAAGTTAGTATAGCGAGTGTGAAAAAGTGGTGGTAGGAGTTGCGAAATTGTCCCTAAGCAATTGACTACTTTACTAGATCGATAGCAAGTTTTATATGGGAGAGGCCACTGCTAGCATGTTATCCCTGGCTTGGAATTCTATGCACTTATGATTGGAAATATTAGCAAGCATCCGCAACTACTAATGTTCATTAAGGTAAAACCCAACCATAGCATTAAGATATATTGGTCCCCCTTCAATCCTGTATGCATCAATTTCTATGCTAGGTTGAAGCTTCTGTCACTCTTGCACTCCAATACATAGTACTATCAACATACAACTAACCCTATGGTGTGATCCACATGCGCTCTCATATGATGGGCACCAAAGGACAGCAACATAACCACAAGCAAATTAAACCAATCATAGCAATTCACCAATTACTGATAGGACAACGAAAATCTACTCAGACATCATAGGATGGCAACACATCATTGGACAATAATATGAAGCATAAAGCACCATGTTCAAGTAGAGGGTACAGCAGGTTGAGGGAGAGTGGACTGCTTTAGATAGATGGGGGAAGGTGATGAAGATGTTGGTGAAGATGACGGAGGTGTTGGTGTAGATTGCGGTGACGATGATGGCCCAGGCGGCGTTCCGGCGCCACCGGAAGAGAGGGGGAGAGAGAGCCCCTTCTTCTTATTCTTCTTCCTTGACCTTCTCCCTAGATGGGAGAAGGGTTTCCCCTCTGTTCCATGGTCTCCATGGCAGTGGAGGGGCGAGAGCCCCTCCGAGATTGGATCTGTCTCTTTGTCTCCCTCTGTTTCTACGTTCCCGATTCTGGCCTTTGACCGTTTCTTATATTCCTGGAGATCCGTAACTCCGATTGGGATGAAATTTTAACATGATTTCTATCCACATATTGGCTTTCTTGCGGCGAAAGAAGGGTACCAACCGCCTTACGGGGTGGCCATGAGGGCCCAGGGCACACCTGACCCCCTGGGGCGCGCCCCCTGCCTCGTGGCCCCCACGGGCATCGTCTTGTGTTGATTCTTCTTCCCAAAATTCACATATATTCTAAAAAAAATCTCCATTAGTTTTTATCCCGTTTGGACTCTGTTTAATATGGTTTTTTTGTGAAACAAAAAACAAGCAACAAATAGGAACTGACACTGGGCACTGGATCAATATGTTAGTCCCACAAATAGTATTAAAAGTTGCCAAAAGTATATGAAAGTTGTACAATATTGGCATGGAACAATAAAAAAATTATAGATACGACGGAGATGTATCAACATCCCCAAGCTTAATTCCTGCTCGTCCTCGAGTAGGTAAATGATAAAAAAGATAATTTTTGATGTGAATGCTACCTAGCATAATCTTGATCATGTAATCTAATCATGGCATGAATATTAAGACACGAGTGATTCAAAGCAACAGTCTATCATTTGACATTAAGACTATAATACTTCAAGCATACTAATAAAGCAATCATGTCTTTTCAAAATAACATGGCCAAGTAAAGTTATCCCTACAAAATCATATGGTCTGGCTATGCTCCATCTTCAACACACAAAATGCTCCCATCATGCACAACCCCGATGACAAGCCAAGCAATTGTTTCATACTTGTGTATTTTCAAACTTTTTCAACCTTCACGCAATATATGAGCGCGAGCCATGGACATAGCACTATAGGTGGAATAGAATATGATGATGGAGGTTGTGTGGAGAAGACAAAAGGGAGAAAGTATCACATTGACGTGGCTAATCAACGGGCCATGGAGATGCCCATGAATTGATGTCAATGCGAGGAGTAGGGATTGCCATGCAACGAATGCACTAAGAGCTATAAGTGTATGAAAGTTCAAACTGGAAACTAAGTGGGTGTGCATCCAACTTTCTTGCTCATGCAGAGCTCGGGCATTTGAGGAAGCCCATCATCGTAATATACAAGCCAAGTTCTATAATGAAAATTCCCACTAGTATATGAAAGTGATAACTCAAGAGACTCCCTATATGAAGAACATGGTGTTACTTTGAAGCACAAGTGTGGTAAAAGGATAGTAGCATTGCCCCTTCTCTCTTTTTCTCTCATTTTTTTGTTTTTTTTTGTTTTTTTGTTTTGGTGGGCTTCTTTGGCCTCTTTTATTTTTTAAAAGTTCGGAGTCTCATCCCGACTTGTGGGGAAATCATAGTCTCCATTATCCTTTCCTCACTGGGGCAATGCTCTAATAATGCATGATGATCATCACACATTTATTTACTTACAACTCAATATTACAACTCTTTGTCTAGAACAAAGTATGACTCTATATGAATGCCTCCAGCGGTGTACCGAGATGTGCAATTATCTAGCGTATCAATGACATCAAAAAATGGACAAGCCATGAAAACATCATGCTAGCTATCTTATGATCATGCAAAGCAATATGACAATGAATGCTCAAGTCATGTATATGATGATGATGGAAGTTGCATGGCAATATATCTCGGAATGGCTATGGAAATGCCATAATAGGTAGGTATGGTGGCTGTTTTGAGAAAGATATAAGGAGGCTTATGTGTGATAGAGCGTATCATATCACAGGGTTTGGATGCACCGGCGAAGTTTGCACCGACTCTCGAGGTGAGAAAGGGCAATGCATGGTACCTAAGAGGCAAGCAACGATGGAAGGGTGAGAGTGCGTATAATCTATGGACTCAACATTAGTCATAAAGAACTCACATACTTATTGCAAAAATCTACAAGTAATCAAAACCAAGCACTACGTGCATGCTCATAGGGGGATAGATTGGTAGGAAAAGACCATCGCTCGTCCCCGACCGCCACTCATAAGGAAGACAATCAAAGAAACACCTCATGCTTCGAATTTGTTACACAACAGTTACCATACATGCATGATACGGGACTTGCAAACCTCAACACAAGTATTTCTCAGTTTCACAATTACTCAAATAGCACGACTCTAATATCACCGCCTTTATATCACAAAACTATTGCAAAGACAAACATATCATATTCAGTGATCTACAAGTTTTATGTAGGATTTTATGACTAACCATGTGAATGACCAATTCGTGTCATCTCTCTAAATAGATATAAGTGAAGCAAGAGAGTTTAATTCTTTCTACAAAAGATATGCCCACGCTCTAACAAATATAAGTGAAGCAAAAGAGAATTCTACAAATGGCGGTTTTCTATGTGAAGAGAAACAGACAATCCAAACTTCAAATGATATAAGTGAAGCACATGAAGCATTCTATAAAGCCATACTCAAAAAATATAAGTGAAGTGCAATGAGCATTCTATAAATCAACCAAGTACTATCTCATACCAGCATGGTGCATCAAAGAAAAGTGAAAACTAAATGCAAAAGACGCTCCAAGATTTGCACATATCACATGAACGAAACGAATCCGAAAACATACCAATGCTTGTTGAAGAAAGATGGGATGCTTTCCGGGGCATCCCCAAGCTTAGACGCTTGAGTATCCTTGAATATTTACTTGGGGTGCGTTGGGCATCCCCAATCTTGAGATCTTTCCTCTCCTCGTTCTCCTCACATCGAGACCTCCTCGATCTTCGAACACTTCATCCACACAAAACTCAACAGAAAGCTCGGTAAGATCCGTTAGTATAATAAAGCAAATCACTACTCTAAGTTATGTTGAAAACCAATTAATATTTTATTTTTGCATTGTATCTACTGTAATATAACTTTTCCATAGCTTAATCCACTTATAGAAATTGATAGTTTCATCAAAACAAGCAAACTATGCATCAAAAACAGAATCTGTCTTAAACAGGACAGTCTGTAGTAATCTGAACATTCACCATACTTATGGTACTCCAAAAATTCTGAAACAATTAGGAAAAATAAAAAATTTGTATAGAAAGACATTGCAAAAGGTTTTAGAACTGTTTGACATTCCAGTAGAAAATGTAAAATTGCGCACTACAACCAAAGTTTCTGTCTTGCACCGCACAAACCAGCAAGCAATGTAAACATCCTAAAGGAAAATCTTGGCACATTATTTTTGTTCTTAAACTTTATAAAAGCCCACAACAGAAATAAATGACTCTCTAAAAATTCCGGGTTGTCTCCCTGGCAACACTTTCTTTAAAGCCATTAAGCTAGGCATAAGGTGCTCAAGTAATGAATCCACCCGGATCCCAAGGTATATCAAAGACAATTTGAATTAGCAATGATTTGGCATTTAATACTGAGCACAAAGCAATATATATCAAGCAATTATGAAGTCTAACTCTCTTCCTATGCATCGGCATGTCATACAAGAACAATTCATGCACATCAAGTAAGGGCCAATGCATAGCGTAAGAAGTTTCTTGCAATTTTATCGTGTTGGAAACATAGAGAGGGGAGATGTTGTTCCTCTCTCATAATAATTGCAAGTAGGAGAATCAAGCACATGCATATTATATTCATCAAAATTATCATGTACAATGGTAAAAGGCCACCCATCAATATAATCCTTAATAAGTGCAAACTTCTCCGATATAGTGTAGTTTGGAGATAATAGGACTATCATGTGTGGGTGCAATAGCAAAAATTTCATGTTTAACATAAGGAACAATAGCAAGTTCATCTCCATAAGAATAATTCATATTGGCATCTTGGCCACAAGAATAGACAACATCAAGTTCATCAAAAAGGGATATTTCAAACGAATCAACGGGATCATAGCAATTATCATGGCATTAATCCTTCGGTAAGAACGAAGGGACATTAAATAATGTATGAGCTGGAGACTTACTCTTATTAGAAGGTGGGCGCGGTTAGCTAATCCGATCTTCCTCCTTTTGTTCTTCGCTCTCCTCGTCATCTTTTTCATCCAATGAGCTCACAGTTTCATCAGTTTCTTCTTCCATAGACTCTTGCAAAATATTAATCTCTTCTCGGACAGCGGAGACTTTCTCAATAAATTCATCAATATCATAATTGTATTTATAATTCTCATAACAATATTTAAGGATAGCTAAATTTTCAGGTCTATAAACTGAATCATCAAAATCTTCAAACTCTTTAAACAAAGATTCAATTTCAGAAGCACCCTTAAAAGCAACAAATTCTTCTATTCGTTCCACATCATAGTAATCATATATACCATTAGCATAAGAAGCTAACATTTCATTATCATTAAATTCGCATCAAAAGGGAAGGTGTGGAGCCTTCATCCTAGAGCAAGAAGTATAATCATATCTCAAGCATAGATGCCGAGTATACCAATGCAACATATAAATTTGATCCCATAATAATTTCCCTTTTTGAGTCAAGCGATAATCCCTAAAGTATTCACGTTGATCCAACGTGTCTCCCATTATATAATTGAATGGGGTTTTCTTAGGATTATTAAAGTAGTGCATAATATCATTCACATAATGAGCATCGAGGGTTTTAGGCGGTTCCCCATCTCCATGAGTAGCAAGTGAACCTAAATTTTTTGTATTTCGTGTTCCATATCCATAACTAAAGATAGAGAACAATTTAGAACAACAAATCAAAACTACTTAGTGATAAAGCAAACAAGCACACACGAGAATATTCACCTCACGCTATAACTCTCCGGCAACGGCGCCAGAAAAAGGTCTTGATAACTCACAAGTATAGGGGATCAATTGTAGCCTCTTTCGATAAGTAAGAGTGTCGAACCCAACGAGGAGCTAAAGGTAGAACAAATATGAAACTAGAAGTACTTTGTAGGTGTAACGGGATAGGTTTGCAAGAATATAAAAAGCACATAAAAAACTAGGGGCTGTTTTAGGTAAAGAAGCAATAAAGTTATTATAGCGAGTGTGGAAAAGTGGTGGTAGGAGTTGCGAAATTGTCCCTAAGCAATTGCCTACTTTACTAGACCGATAGCAAGTTTTATGTGGGAGAGGCCACTACTAGCATGTCATCCCTGACTTGGAATTCTATGCACTTATGATTGGAAATATTAGCAAGCATCCGCAACTACTAACATTCATTATGGTAAAACCCAACCATATCATTAAGATATATTGGTTCCCCTTCAGTCCCATATGCATCAATTTCTATGCTAGGTTGAAGCTTCTGTCACTCTTTCCCTCCAATACATAGTCCTATCAACATACAACTAACCCTATGGTGTGATCCACGCGCACGCTCATATGATGGGCACCAAAGGACAACAACATAACCACAAGCAAATTAAACCAATCATAGCAATTCACCAATTACCGACAGGACAACAAAAATCTACTAAGACATCATAGGATGGCAACACATCATTGGATAATAATATGAAGCATAAATCACCATGTTCAAGTAGAGGGTACATTGAGTTGCGGGAGAGTGGACCGTTGTAGATAGATGGGGGAAGGTGATGAAGATGTTGGTGAAGATGACGGAGGTGTTGGTGTAGATTGCGGTGACGATGATGGCCCCGACGCCGTTCCGGCGCCACCGGAAGATAGGGGGAGAGAGCCCGCCTTCTTCTTCTTCTTCCTTGACCTTCTCCCTATATGGGAGAAGGGTTTCCCCTCTGTTCCATGGCCTCCATGGCGGTGGAGGGGCGAGAGCCCCTCCGAGATTGGATTCGTCTCTCTATCTCTCTCCGTTTCTGCGTTCTAGATTCTGGCCTTTCACCATTTCTTATATTCTCACAGATTCGTAACTCCGATTGGGCTGAAATGTTAACACGATTCCTATCCAAATATTGGCTTTTTTGCGGCGAAAGAAGGCACCAACCGCCGTACGGGTGGCCACGAGGGCCCAGGGCGCGCCTGACCCCCTGGGGCGCGCCCCTGCCTCGTGGCCCCCTCGAGCATCGTCTCGCGTTGATTCTTCTTCCTAAAAATAACATATATTCCAAAAAAAATCTCCATCAGTTCTTATCCCGTTTGGACTCTGTTTGATATGGATTTTCTGTGAAACAAAAAACATGCAACAAACAGGAATTGGCACTGGGCACTGGATCAATATGTTAGTCCCAAAAATAGTATAAAAAGTTGCCAACAATATATGAAAGTTGTATAATATTGGCATGGAACAATCAGAAATTATAGATACAACGGAGACGTATCAGGTACTGTTAATATCAATGTAACTCTCAAAGCCGACACAACTCCCCGCATTTCCTTGCTAATCTTATAGGATTCAAGTGGACAGGCCACTACAAATCCTATTCCTATGTTTACAAAATACTACGAATCAAAGAGCCCCGAAGAGTTCAAAGTGTCCATCACAACCGACCGTATAGACCTCTACACTACAAATGTCCCTGCTCATCTTCACTACAAGGAACATACTGTACTACTATCATAATCCCTCCATTCCAAAATACAAGTCTTTGTAGAGATTTCCACTATGGATCACATACAGATGTATACAGATACATTTTAGAGTGTACATTCACTCATTTTGCTCCATATGTAGTCCATGGTGGAATCTATACAAAGACTTGTATTTAGGAACAGAGAGAGTACTTATTACAGAAGAACAGAAGAGGAACATGCTAAAGAAGAGCAAGCAAATTTTGGATAATAAAATGTTCGTTGCGCAGTGCCCACACATGATGAACCAGAGCGCATTAAGAATGTAACTCCATGTTGTCTCTCTATATGTGGTGCACGTGCTTTTCGAAAGTAAAGTAGGAACATTAGCTGACCAATTAAACATTATCTATTTTTGTAATATCAGCATCATATCAGATTCGTATTTGAGCAACAAGTTTGGAATTATGAGTGGCATGTTGTTTAGCTTGATGGATGTAGTAGCAGTGCTAAGCAGGTACGATGATGGTACTGAATATAAAGGCATGTCTGCATGCAAGTCGCGTGACTTTTGTCATTTAGGTCAGTCGACCATTTCAGGCGGTTGGATGAAGATCCTACGTCTCCTAACCCTTTGAGGGAGTCCTGGATTAGGGGGTCTCCGGACAGCCGGACTATATCCATTGGCCGGACTGTTAGACTATGAAGATACAAGATTGAAGACTTCGTCTTGTGTCCGGATGGGACTCTACTTGGCGTGGTAGGCAAGCTAGGCAATACGGATATGTGTATCTCCTCCTTTGTAACCGACCTTGTGTAACCCTAACCTCTTCGGTGTCTATATAAATCGGAGGGTTTTAGTCTGTAAGCAAGCTAGGCAATACGGATATGTGTAGGCTAGCTTCTAGGGTTTAGCCTCTCTGATCTCGTGGTAGATCTACTCTTGTACTACCCATATCTTCAATATTAATCAAGCAGGACGTAGGGTTTTACCTCCATCAAGAGGGCCCGAACCTGGGTAAAACATCGTGTCCCCTGCCTCCTGTTACCATCCGCCTTAGACGCACAGTTCGGGACCCCCTACCCGAGATCCGCCGGTTTTGACACTGACATTGGTGCTTTCATTAAGAGTTCCTCTGTGTCGTCGCTGTTAGGCTTGATGGCTCCTACTATCATCGATGTTGATGTAGTCCAGGGTGAGACTTTTCTCCCCGGACAGATCTTCGTGTTCGGTGGCTTTGCACTGCGGGCCAATTCGCTTGGCCATCTGGAGCATATTGAAAGTTACGCCCTTGGCCATCAGGTCAGGTTTGGAAGCCTAAACTACATGGCCGATATCCGCGGAGACTTGATCTTGGACGGATTCGAGCCTCTGCCTTGTGTGTCACGCGATCACGATGAGTACGATTTAGCTCTACCATCAGACAACGTTCTGGATATCGCACCGGCAGCCGCTCCGACCCTCAATTCGGAGCCAGTTGCGCCGACCATGGACCGGGGGATGGACCCCGCCACGGAGGCGTTACCCTTAGCGGCGATCGAGCCAAACATCGACCTTACCTTGCCTGAGAGCCGTGTTGTTAAACTGCCGAATTCTTCTCCGGCCATGGACTCCGAACCGCCTGCGCCCGTTCCTATCGAATCTGATTGGGCGCTGATCATGGAGTTTACCTCCGCGGATATCTTTCCGCACTCGCCCTTCGGCGACATACTGAACTCATTAAGGTCTCTCTCCTTGTCAGGAGAGTCCTGGCCGAACTACGTCCGGCAGGACTGGGATGCGGACGACGAAGAAATTCGCGGCCCACCCACCACCCACTTAGTAGCCACTGTCGATGACTTAACCGACATGCTCGACTTCGACTCCGAAGATATCAACGGTATGGACAACGATGTGGGAGACAAAGAGGAACCACTGCCCATAGGGCACTGGACAGCCACCTCATCATACGATATATACATGGTGGATACACCCAAAGAAGGCAATGGCAACGAGAGAACAGAGGATGACCCCTCCAAGAAGCAACCCAAGCGCCGACATCAGCGGCGCCGCTCTAAGTCCTACCAAAGCAAAAGTGGTGATACCGACACAGGAGGTAATAACACTCCGGATAGTGCCGAAGACAACAACAACCCCCTCCAGCAAGATTTAGAGCAGGAGGATGGAGGAGCTAGCCCTCCGGAGAGAGCGGCAGACGGAGAGGCGGAGAATGATAATTACATGCCCCCCTCCGAAGACAAGGCAAGCCTCGGCAATGATGAATTCGCCGTGCTAGAGGATCCCGTCGAACAAAAGCGCTTCAAGCGCCGGCTTATGGCCACGACAAATAGCCTTAAGAAAAAGCAGAAGCAGCTTCAAGCCGATCAAGATCTGCTAGCTGACAGATGGCAGAGTTACCCAAAATGCAGGCTGCTACCTCGACTGGAGGAAGAAGCGTATGATGCGGCTGATCGGCCACCTCGTGGCCATGATAGAGAGGCATTCCAGCCAAAAGGTCAGCCCGCACCCCGATGCCATTCAAATAAAAAAGCATGGGGAAACATGCCAGACCTGCAAGACGTATTGGAGGATAAAGCAAAACATGCAAGATCAATCTACAGATCACGAGGGCGCGCCACTATGCGAGACGATAAACGTCACACCGGATACAGTAAAAGTAAATCCGGCCAGGCCGAACACAATGGGAGAGACCCATTTGAGCTGCGTCGCGATATAGCCCAATACAGAGGCGCCGCACACCCCTTATGCTTCACAGATGAAGTAATGGATCATCAAATCCCAAAAGGTTTCAAACCTGTAAATATTGAATCATACACGGCACAACAGATCCTGTGGTATGGATCGAGGATTTCCTCCTCCACATCCACATGGCCCGCGGTGATGACTTACACGCCATCAAATACCTCCCACTAAAGCTCAAAGGACCAGTTCGGCATTGGCTTAACAGCTTGCCAGCAGAGTCCATCAGTTGTTGGGAAGATCTGGAGGCCGCATTCCTCGACAACTTTCAGGGCACTTATGTGCGACCACCAGATGCCGATGACTTGAGCCACATAATTCAGCAGCCAGAAGAATCGGCCAGGCAATTCTGGACTCGGTTCCTAACAAAGAAAAATCAAATCGTCGACTGTCCGGATGCAGAGTCCCTAGCGGCTTTCAAACATAGCATCCACGACGAGTGGCTAGCCCGGCACCTTGGTCAGGAAAAGCCGAAATCTATGGCAGCCCTCATGACACTCATGACCCGCTTTTGTGCGGGAGAAGACAGCTGGCTGGCTTGCAGTAACAATATGTCAAAGAACCATGGTACCTCGGATACCAAGGACGGCAATAGCAGGTCCCGTCGCAACAAACATAAGCGCTGCATTAACAGCGATCATACTGAGGATACAACAGTCAATGCCGGATTCAAAGGCTCTAAACCCGGTCAGCAGAAAAAGCCATTTAAACAAAGTACGCCGGGCCCGTCCATTTTGGACCGCATACTCGATCGCTCGTGTCAAATACACGGCACCCCAGACAAGCCAGCCAATCACACCAACAAGGATTGTTGGGTGTTGAAGCAGGCCGGCAAGTTAATTGCCGAAAACAGGGATAAGGGGTCACATAGCAATGACGAGGAGGAGCCCCGGCAGCCACACACCGGAGGACAGAATAGGTTTCCCCCACAAGTGCGGACGGTGAACATGATATACGCAACCCACATCCCTAAGAGGGAGCGGAAGCGTGCGCTCAGGGACGTATATGCGTTGGAGCCAGTCGCCCCAAAGTTCAACCCATGGTCCTCCTATTCGATCACTTTCGATCACAGGGACCACCCCACTAGTATCCGTCATGGCGGATTCGCTGCACTGGTTCTAGACCCAATCATTGACGGATGTCACCTCACTCGAGTCCTTATGGATGGCGGCAGCAGCCTGAACCTGCTTTATCAGGATACAGTGCACAAAATGGGTATCGACCCCTCAAGGATCAAACCCACAAAAACGACCTTTAAAGGCGTTATTCCAGGCGTAGAGGCCCATTGCACAGGCTCAATTACACTGGAAGTGGTCTTCGGATCCCCAGATAACTTCCGAAGCGAAGAGTTAATCTTTGATATAGTCCCGTTCCGCAGTGGTTATCATGCACTGCTCGGGCCAACCACATTTGCGAGATTTAATGCGGTACCGCATTATGCATACCTCAAGCTCAAGATGCCAGGACCCGTGGGGTTATTACAGTCAATGGAAACACAAAGCGCTCTCTCCGAACGGAGGAGCACACTGTGGCCCTCGCAGCAGAAGCGCAAAGCAGCCTCTCAAGGCAATCCACCAGTTTGGCGTTTCAAGACCCGGACACCTTCAAGCGCGCTCGGAGCAATCGACAACTAGACTGCCTGGCACGATCTGAGCTCACGTAGCAATGCGGCCCCCACCCCAGTCCCAGCCAAGCGGCGAAACTCGTGCCACGCGTACATAATTACGCATTAAAAATACCACGGGCACATGCGGGAAGGGGGGCACAACTACGGCACGCCCCAAGACGTGGCTTAAACCGCACTAGGGGCTTCCCACTTGGTTATTTTTCTCTTTTTCAGGACATTAATCTCTGGAAACCCTGTCCGGCAGCACTATTGCCGAACACATGATGCAGCAACCAAGGAGGCAGAAAGCTACGTCACACCATGGAATTCCCAGGTGGATTACAGTAACGAGCGAAATATTTGATTTAATACTATTCCTCAGCTTGCCCTTGGAAGGGACATAGTCCTACTCTTTGCTTATCGCACTATTGGTATCATTCTGCTTTAACGCACCTTTTTGAATAAACAATGCATAACATTACGACTATTATTGCATTCATGTTATATATATGTGTGTTCATTAATGACGCCTTGCAACCGTACACTCTGGTACGGCCAATACACCACGGGCTTACATACCCCACAATATGGTGTGAAAAGTCCGAACACTTTCACAAGTGCGGCACCCCGAACTTATAGCATTATATGCATCAGCTCCGAATCATGTCTTTGGTCAAATGTTGGGTTCGCCCGGCTCCTATGTTTTGGTACCTTACGTTCCACTCTATCGGCTAAGGTAGTGCTAGGAGAACTACTGCGATTGTGCCCCGGTTCTGCTGGGTTAAGCACCTCAGTAGAGAAAGCTAAAACTGACTGTCATGATAAGGCGAGAGACTGGTCGCTGTTCGGCGAGGTTTTGAGTCCCTAAAGACTTATGCCGCTTAGAGCGAGGGGCCGGCCCTATCCGGCTTAAAGGCGTGTATCGCGCCCCGAATTCGGCCTTCCGAATACCAGGGGCTTCGCTGAAATTTAAAATTATAGAATTCTATGGCTAAGTGAGAGTGATAAAGCATTATTAGTCCGGTTGTCTTGTTCGTTGTGCTGAGCACCTCCCTCGAAGGACCCAAAAATGGGAACAAGAGTGCTCAGGTTTATCCCGAACACCCCAGCACTCGCGACATGGGGGCAGAAGCCGAGGACTAGCCATCTCTCAGATTGGATAAACAGCCAAACAGAAGGTAATATTTTAAATTCAAACAAGTGTTGCATAGCGCATATGAAACAAGTTTTCATAAATACAGGATCACACGAGCAAGTTTTACTCAAATATTACATCTTTTGTGCACTCGTCCGCTATGAGACGGGCACCCGGCAGAACACCCTCGTAGTACATCTCGGGGTGGCGATGCTCCTTGCCCTCCGGCGGCCCTTCCTTGATCAGCTTCACGACGTCTAGCTTGACCCATTGCAATTTCACACGGGCGAAAGCCCGACGTGCACCTTCAATGCAGATGGATTGCTTGACGACCTCCAGCCGTGGGCAGGCATCCACAAGCCGCCTCACCAGGCCGAAGAAGCTGTTCGGAAGGGCGTCGCCAGGCCACAACCGGACTATAAAGCCCTTCATGTCCTGTTTGGCCGCCTTATGTAGCTCAAACAACTGCTTCAGCTGGTCGCTCATTGGCACCGGGTGTTCGGCCCCAGTATACTGAGACCAGAACAGAGCTTCCATCCTCGGCCTGGTAAAATTGTGCGGCATCGGACACGCTGCGTGGCAAATCTGCGAATGCTCCTGGAGAGCTCCAGATTCAGGTAAGTAATCGGTAATTTACTTTTACATGCTTGCTTTGCATATAGAATGCCTTACCCGCCGCTATCTTCTTCATTGCGTCGATCTCCTGGAGGGCCTTTTGGGCTTCGGCCTTGGCACTTTTTGCGCTCTCGAGGGCCGCGGCAAGCTCAGACTCTTGCGTCTTCGAGTGAAGCTCCAATGCCTCGTGCTTCGTCACGAGATCCTGGAGCTCTTGCTGCACCTCGCCCACCCGAGCCTCTTGCTTTTCTCGCTCGGTGTGCTCCCTGGCCGCTTTATCTTCGGCCTCGGACAGCGCTTGCTTTAGGGTCACCACTTTGGTCGCGGCCCCTGGCAAATTCATGATGATCCTGTCATTTTGCAATCGCATTCTTTTCATACATATCCATAGACTAGGTACTACTTACCTTTGTTCTCCTCGAGCTGCCTCTTGGTAAGGTCGAGCTCGTCCTGGGACCCTTTAAGATCCTACTTCAGTACGGCGACCTCCGCAGTCAGTGCGGCGGACACCAGCAGCGAAGCCTGCATATGCATATTGACATACTCATATTAGACTCCTACGATATTGTTTGATCCTCTGTTCGGCTTTTCTTTGTGAACACCGAACAGAGCATCAGGGGCTACTGTCCATGCGGTAATATTTTTCCTATACTTTAAACACTTGCCTCAAAGCCTATTAGAAGGCTGGCACAGGCTTCAGTCAATCCGCTCTTAGCGGACTGAACCTTCTGGATCACCGCACTCATAATAGTGCGGTGCTCCTCGTCGATGGAAGCACTGCGAAGCGCTTCTAGCAGATTATCTGGCGCCTCTGGATGGACAGAGGTCACCGGTGCAGGCGTCTTGCCCCTCTTAGAAGGAGGCCACCTGCCCGAGTCCGGAACCACTGGAGGTTCCGGCGCGGTGTTCGGCTGAGGGCCGAACTCGGAGCCCTCAGGGGCCTTGTCCCCTCTGCTCCTGGAGTCCGGGAGGCCGCCTTGAGGCGCTCCGGGACTATCTCCCCTCGACCCGGTGCCTCTTGAGACAGCACCTCGGCGTCGTCCGCAGGATGGGGGGAGGTGGCGGTCGGAACTGGGTCGCTATCCATATCCGACGAGCCCAGGGGCCGTCCGATGATACATCGATACGGGCTCGGGGCGGCCTGCATTATCACATTCGGCGTTAGGTAAAGTAGTGCAAAAAAGGGGTGCTTTGAGTGACTCTGGTATCCTAATACTTACGACTTCCCCAGGGGCCTGACCCCGGGCAGCCACTCGTCTTCGCCATCGGCGGCGGTGGTAGAGCTCTCCCGAAGGAGAGTCCTTCCCTTCTTGGACCCTTCGGCCTCCCCAGTTGGGGCGGCCTTCCTTTTCTTGTCTCCCCTGTCTGGAGGGGGAGCATCTCTTCTGCCTCCTCGTCTTTGGGGGAGGATTGCGCCGTAGAGTCCTCGGACGGTGAGTCCGATGACGCCTGGCACCGGGAACTCTTTCGGGTTCCCTTGGCCTTCTTGGTCTTCTCCGGCACCATATAAGGAGCCGGGGTCAGCATCTTCGTCAGAAGAGCGTCTGCTGGGCCTTCGGGCAAAGGAGCCAGACAGTCGATCTGCTCGGCCGTCTCCTGCCAGTACTGTCAAAGGTACGGGAGTTTAGATCCCGCATGGAGTCAAGCTATGAAAAACAAGTATCCTGTAAGAGGTAAAGCAGCTTACCGCGTTGGCTTGGCGCTTCGCGCTGAATTCGCGATCCTCAGTAGTGGGAGGGGGGACCTCAACGCTCTTGAACAGCACCCTCCAGGCATCTTCGTGAGTTGTGTCGAAGAACCTGTTCAGAGTTCAGTGCTGCACCGGGTCGAACTCCCACAAGTTGAAGGCCCATTGTTGGCACAGGAGGATCCGGCGGTTGAGCATGACCTGGACTACGTTGACGAGTTTGAGCTTCTTGTTGACCATGTTTTGAATACATGTTTGGAGTCCGGTCAGCTCTCTCGAACTACCCCAGGACAGGCTCTTCTCTTGCCAGGAGGTGATCCGTGTGGGGAAGCCAGATCGGAACTCGGGGTCCGCTAACCATTTAGGGTCACGCGGCTCGGTGATGTAGAACCACCCCGACTGCCACCCCTTTATGGTCTCCACAAAGGAGCCCTCGAGCCATGTGACGTTGGGCATTTTGCCCACCATGGCGCCTCCGCACTCCGCCTGGCGGCCGTTCACTACCTTCGGCTTGACATTAAAAGTCTTCAGCCATAAGCCGAAGTGGGGATTGATGCGGAGGAAGGCCTCGCACACGACGATAAACGCCGAGATGTTGAGGATGAAGTTCGGGGCCAAATCGTGGAAATCTAGGCCGTAGTAGAACATGAGCCGCCGGACAAATGGGTGGAGAGCGAATCCCAGTCCGTGGAGGAAATGGGTAAGGGACACTACCCTCTCATGGGGCCTGGGGGTGGGGATGAGCTGCCCCTCGTCTGGGAGCCGATGCGCGATGTCATCAGGCAAGTATCCGACTCTCCTCAGCTTCTTGACGTGTCCCTCCGTGATGGAGGAGACCATCCACCTGCCTCCCGCTCCGGACATGGTTGGAGAAGGTCGAGGTGGGAAATGCGAACTTGGGCACTGGAGCTCGAGTGTGCGGAAATGGATGAGCGAAGGAGGAAGAAGGCGTGGATGAAAAGGTAAATCCTTATCCCTTTATATGGACGGACGAAACTATGCATCCCCACTAGCCTGGTAAAAATCGCTTGTCCCCCAAGCGCCGTAATCGATGGCGCGGTTGGGTTACCCACACCCGTATTGATGAGAATCCCGTGATAAGGGGACACGATCTCTGCTTTGACAAGACGTGTCAAAAAACTTCCTCGCGTTATGTGCGGGTCTAGTTAAAGCATAATCCCCGGGCCGTGACATAATGTCGTGTTGCCAAAACAAGTCAGCAAATTAGATTTGTGGAAATATTATTCTCTCTTCGGTGGTATGTGAAACTTATTTTGCAGGGTCGGACACTATCCTTGTATTCAAATTCTTCCGTGGTGTATTCGGAGGAGGAACCCGCCTTGCAATGCCGAAGACAACACTGCGCGCCGGACTCATCGTCATTGAAAGCCTGGTTCAGGGGCTACTGAGGGAGTCCTGTATTAGGGGGTCTCCGGACAGCCGGACTATATCCATTGGCCGGACTGTTAGACTATGAAGATACAAGATTGAAGACTTCGTCTCGTGTCCGGATGGGACTCTACTTGGCGTGGTAGGAAAGCTAGGCAATACGGATATGTGTATCTCCTCCTTTGTAACCGACCTTGTGCAACCCTAACCTCTCCGGTGTCTATATAAATCGGAGGGTTTTAGTCCGTAGGACAACATACAATTATACCATAGGCTAGCTTCTAGGGTTTAGCCTCTCTGATCTCGTGGTAGATCTACTCTTGTACTACCCATATCATCAATATTAATCAAGCAGGACGTAGGGTTTTACCTGCATCAAGAGGGCCCGAACCTGGGTAAAACATCATGTCCCCTGCCTCCTGTTACCATCCGCCTTAGACGCACAGTTCGGGACCCCCTACCCGAGATCCGTCGGTTTTGACACCGACACCCTTCTTCTTCCTCGTCTCTGATTCTTCCCATACAGAACATCGCATGGGCCGCCGGCCGAACCACCGGCTCCGACCCCCCGCCCTCCCCTGAACCGCCAACATCGCCTATATTCCTGCACCACCCCCACCCCACCCCGCCCCACCCGCATCGAGTTTTCTTCGTTCGGCCAGGCCCCACCACCGTCCCCACCCGAGCCCCTTCCTTCGCACCGGCGAACTCCGACGAGCTCTCAAAAATTGACTGACCCAATTTTGAAATTTAGTGCACCTTGAAATCTGAACGCCTACTTGACTCTCTTTCTCCCTCCAGCAGTCCCACCACTCCACCCCGTGTGGAAAAAATCTGCATGCGTGACTCTCCTCCCCCGTGCTCGTCCAATCCGTTATGACCAGCAATATTTCCACCCCTTCCCTCACCCGTAATTTACTCCAACAAATATGCCCATGTAGCTGCTTCAGTTACTTAATTGTACGTGCATTGGGTCACTGACATGTGGGCCCAACAGGCATCTGGCCCACATGTCAGTGATGCAACTGGACCTGCACTTAAGTCAGTGAAGCTCAGTCCATATATTACGTAGGTGTGCCATTGCTCGCTATAAATATTACGCCTCCCACAGAATTCAGAAGAACGCTCACGTTCATTGCTATCTCCTCCCCCTCCCTCTCACGTTGACCACCATGGCATCCCCCCTCCCAAGCTGTAGGTGCCCCTCGCTGCACCGCATGGACGGTCACGCGTTGCCGTTCCGTTCCTCACCGCCACTAGTCGAGGAGGAAGCATCATCGTTCCGTTCCTCGCCGCCACTAGTCGAGGAGGACGCGTTGGCATTCTGCTCCTCACCATGACGCGTCAAGGTGGATGCGTCAGCAATCCCAATCTCGCCAGCACGCGTGTCGGAGGATGCGTTGGCTCCCCTCTATGAGAAGAATGCTGCGCCGCCCGCCGAGCCCCCCCAGCCTTGAGGAGCTTTGGAAAGAAATGGATGTCGCCTTGTGGGAGGCTTTGCCTCCGGCAGTGCGCGCCAAAATAGAGGCGGAGAAGAAGGCCGAGGAAGAGAAGCGCGCCGCGGGGCAAGATTCCTGGCATGCCTATGTTGCGTCCGAGAGAGTCAGGCAATTGGCTCTTTGGCAGAAGGCTCGTGCGAGGGACGTGAGGGTGGCGGAGGACGCCCATGCCCAGGCCCTGAGTGCAGTCGGGCTCGAGTGCCTCATCTACGCTTGGTGGTACATGGACCGGCTGCACGCTTCCAGCGAGGAGGAGTACCTGTTGGCGCCGGACCACCACACCGGTGAGATCGCGCTCGCCCGTCGGCAAGCCTCCAATCAGCACCTCGCGAGTTGTGAGGCTGGGGAAGAGGCGTTGTGTCAGCGTGCTGGGAAACGGCCGCGCACCAGGGCACTCATGGCACGCCGCAAGCGTTCCTACGAGCGCCGTGGCTTTTATTAGGAATATAATTTAGTTTCCTAAGGCGATCTCATTAGTTTCGGGAATTATTAGCATCCTTAATTAAGTATGTAAAAGGAAAAGTTTGGAAACCTTGTGTATCCGTACGCGTTTTGTAAGTACGTGCATCTGTCACATGCACTAACATTTTATCAGTTAAATCTTGTCAAAATTTAGCACAAATTACAATGGTGACGAATAAACCAGGACAAAGGTAGTAGTAGTAGTTTAGAAGCCCAAATAAATGAGTGAGGCGCCTTAATGTTACGGGCCACTATGACTAGTCTTATGGGAAAAGCTGGGGAAGAGATGACTTAATTTTTAAGCCGCCAAAAGAACTGGCCCTAGGAGTAGTAGCTAGGGATACTAGGAGTAGTAGCTAGGGATCAAGTGTGCGAGATGAACTGGAGAAAGTAAATGCAGAGAGATGAAATGCAAAAAAGACGGAGGGATGTGATGGTTGCTTGTCCGTTTATTTTACCAGGCCACTTATTACTGGGAGTGGTTGGGTTTTGTGATATCACGACTTTACTGCCGCGCCACTAGCGGGGTGAGACTCGCGTGCAGTGCCGCCCTATACACTAGTACTACATCGGTCTTGGTTTATTAGTCTCCCATTGGATTTGACTGAAGATTTAACTGACAAAATGTTAGTGCATGTCAATAAAAACTATATCGTTGGGTTCGTATTTGAACATAGTTTTCAATGATATAATTTTAGGTGACATGCATCAACATTTATCATACTATATATAATGTTAGTTCAATTTTTGGTCGTACTAATCTATAGTAAGGTGCCCGTGCGTTGCACGGAACAGTGAAATGCATTGATTGGGGAGTTGTTTATTTGGACAAAGGATGTGGGGGCCATCTCATGTGTAACGGGTATCGATAGGTTTCTTCGGATATTATTTCATCTCTAGAGCTCACAAAAATCCGGGTGAAATAGATAAAAAAGTATCTTTTGCAAACAAAAGCGTTCAACTGTTCAACCTGCATCCAAAACTTGTGTAGAAATAACACTTATTGTGCTTTGCAAGAAATGATCTTTAAGAATTAGTTTTTGATTATCGATTGTTATACATGTTGGCTATAGATGACACGGCACTCTCTTATAGTTAACAGTTGGCTATACTATTAAGTATTAACCATGCCCTTATACACCTAGACGGAGGGATTAAATCAGGATGACTTGGAAGGGGCAGAGGAGATGTAAGAAGTGGTTCATCATAAGTCTTTCACCAGTACTGTAGTAAAACTTCATACATGGAAGATTATAGAGTAAACCATAAATGGATACACTTTTATTCATGCACGATACTCCAATAGAGAAAGATCATGCATGGAAGTCTCCACATGCTTAGACAACGGATTACATTGAGCGAAGATTAATGATCAACATTTAACTTGGTAATGCATATGTCCAGGTGAACCTCCTTGGAGTCCCCGTGCACCACGTTGGGGGCCAAATCATACCATGCGTCTTCCATGTCCACATCGGCGGGAAGGTTCCAGCTCGGCATAGTCCTAGTCAGCTTGATGTAGACAGTGTCGCCACCCACATACCTCTAAGGGATAGTAACAGTGAGCACACACCCGTATATCGGCCTCGTGTCAGTGTCAGCGTCAGCGGCGTCGCCCCTGATGCACACTACAGAGACGGGGCGACGGCCTGCGCGAGCCTCGTTGGTGCCCACAATCAAGAGGAAGACGCTGCTGTCCTCCTCCGAGACAAGCATGCGGCGGTGATCCTCCAGCGACTCCGGCACGGTGAACGGGTAGCACGTCTCGTACTTGATGTTCTCCGCCAAGGGCCAATAGTGATTGTCACACGCCTGCGTGAGGTGATGCATGATGTCCGCTGGCGATCCCCAAAATGGCATCGGGCACTCATAGTAGTAGACGAATGGCTCCTTGGAGGAATCGACCAGGCCCTCCATGAAATGGGAGTGGCTGTGGGGATGTTGCGCCAGTTGAATCTATGAGAAAGTTACTATGAGATTTAGTCCGAATAAGCACAAAATAAATCATGACGGCTATAACAGAGATTAAACTAATCATGTGGACTAGCATAGTAGATGAATGCTACCTCTTGAGCACTGCGTTGGTTTTCCTCGAAGAGGAAGGGATGATGCAACAAAGTAGCGTAAGTATTTCCCTCAGTTTTTGAGAACCAAGGTATCAATCCAGTAGGAGGCTATGCACGAGTCCCTCGTACCAGCACAAAACAAATAAATCCTCGCAACCAACGCAAATAGGGATTGTCAATCCCTACTCGGCCACTTACGAGAGTGAGATCTGATAGATATGATAATATAATATTTTTGGTATTTTTATGGTAAAGATGCAAAGCAAAATAAAAGCAAAGTAAAAGCAAAGGGAAATAACTAAGTATTGGTAGATTAATATGATGAAGATAGACTCGGGGGCCATAGGTTTCACTTGTGGCTTCTCTCGAGAGCATAAGTATTCTATGGTGGGTGAACAAATTACTGTTGAGCAATTGACAAAATTGAGCATAGTTATGAGAATATCTAGGTATGATCATGTATATAGGCATCATGTCCGAGACAAGTAGACCGACTCCTGCCTGCATCTACTAGTATTACTCCACTCATCGACCGCTATCCAGCATGCATCTAGAGTATTAAGTTAATGAAAACAGAGTAACGCCTTAAGCAAGATGACATGATGTAAAGGGATAAACTAATGCAATATGATGAAAACCCCATCTTGTTATCCTCGATGGCAACAATACAATACGTGCCTTGCTGCCCCTACTGTCACTGGGAAAGGACACCGCAAGATTGAACCCAAAGCTAAGCACTTCTCCCATTGCAAGAAAGATCAATCTAGTAGGCCAAACCAAACTGATAATTCGAAGAGACTTGCAAAGATAACCAATCATACATAAAAGAATTCAGAGAAGATTCAAATATTGTTCATAGATAGACTTGATCATAAACCCACAATTCATCGGTCTCAACAAACACACCGCAAAAATAAGATTACATCGAATAGATCTCCACAAGAGAGGGGGAGAACTTTGTATTGAGATCCAAAAAGAGAGAAGAAGCCATCAAGCTACTAACTATGGACCCGTAGGTCTGAAGTAAACTACTCACAGTTCATTGGAGGGGCTATGGTGTTGATGTAGAAGCCCTCCATGATCGATGCCCCCTCCGGCGGAGCTCCGAAACAGGCCCCAAGATGGGATCTCGTGGATACAGAAAGTTGCGGCAGTGGAATTATGTTTTTGGCTCCGTATCTGATCGTTTGGGGGTATGTAGGTATATATAGGAGGAACGAGTACGTCGGTGGAGCAACAGGGGGCCCACGAGGGTGGAGGGCGCGCCTGGTGGGGGTGGGCGCACCCCCTACCTCGTGGCTTCCTCTTTTGTGTCTTGACATAGGGTCCAAGTCTCCTGGGTCTTGTTCGTTGAGAAAATCACGTTCCCGAAGGTTTCATTCCGTTTGGACTCCGTTTGATATTCCTTTTCTTCGAAACCCTAAAACAGGCAAAAAACAACAATTTTGGGCTGGGCCTCCGGTTAATAGGTTAGTCGCAAAAATAATATAAAAGTGGATAATAAAGCCCAATAATCTCCAAAACAGTAGATAATATAGCATGGAGCAATCAAAAATTATAGATACGTTGGAGACATATCAAGCATCCCCAAGCTTAATTCCTGCTCGTCCTTGAGTAGGTAAATGATAAAAACAGATTTTTTGATGCGGAGTGCTACTTGGCATAATTTTAATGTAATTCTTCTTAATTGTGGTATTAATATTCATATCCGAAAGATTCAAGACAAAAGTTCATATTGACATAAAAATAATAATACTTCAAGCATACTAACAAAGCAATTATGTCTTCTCAAAATAACATGGCCAAAGAAAGTTCATCCCTACAAAATCATATAGTTTAGTCATGCTTCATTTTCGTCACACAAAAATGCTCTCATCATGCACAACCCCGATGATAAGCCAAGCAATTGTTTCGTACTTTAGTAATGTCAAACCTATAAACTTTCACGCAATATATGAGCGCGAGCCATGGAGATAGCACTATGGGTGGAATAGAATATAATGAGGGGGTTATGTGGAGAAGACAAAAAAGGAGAAAGTCTCACATCAACAAGGCTAATCAATGTGCTACGGAGATGCCCACCGATTGATGTCAATGCAAGGAGTAGGGATTACCATGCAACGGATGCACTAGAGCTATAAATGTATGAAAACTCAACAAAAGAAACTAGTGGGTGTGAATCCTACTTGCTTGCTCAAGAAGACCTAGGGCACTTGAGGAGGCCCATTGTTGGCATATACAAGGAAGTTCTATAATGAAAATTCCCACTAGTATATGAAAGTGACAAAACAAGAGACTCTCTATCATGAAGATTACGGTGCTACTTTGAAGCACAAGTGTGGCAAAGGATAGTAACATTGTCCCTTCTCTCTTTTTCTCTCATTTTTTATTTATTTATTTTCTCTCTCCTTTTTTTGGGCCTTCTCTTTTTTATGGCCTTTCTCTTTTTTTGGGCCTTCTCTTTTTTTTGTGTGGCCTTTCTCTTTTTTTATTTATTCCTCACTTGGGACAATGCTCTAGAAAATGAGGATCATCACACTTCTATTTATTTACAACTCAATGATTACAACTCGATACTAGAACAAAATATGACTCTATATGAATGCCTCCGGTGGTGTACCGGGATATGCAATGACTCATGAGTGACAAGTATGAAAGAATTATGAACGGTGGCTTTGCCACAAATACTATGTCAACTACATGATCATGCTAAGCAATATGACAATAATGAATGTGTCATGATGAACGGAATGGTGGAAAGTGGCATGGCAATATATCTCGGAATGGCTATGGAAATGCCATAATAGGTAGGTATGGTCACTGTTTTGAGGAAGATATAAGGAGGTTTATGTGTGAAAGAGCGTATCATATCACGGGGTTTGGATGCACCGGCGAAGTTTGCGCCAACTCTCAATGTGAGAAAGGGCAATGCACGGTACCGAAGAGGCTAGCAAGGATGGAAGGGTAAGAGTGCGTATAATCCATGGACTCAAACATTAGTCATAAAGAACTCACATACTTATTGCAAAAATCTACAAGTCATTAAAAACCTCGGCACTACGCGCATGCTCCTAGGGGGATATATTGGTAGGAAAAGACCATCGCTCGTCCCCGACCGCCACTCATAAGGAGGACAATCAAATAACACCTCATGTTTCAAATTTGTTACATAACCTTCACCATACGTGCATGCTACGGGACTTTCAAACTTCAACACAAGCATTTCTCAATTTCACAACTACTCAACTAGCACGACTTTGATATTATTACCTCCATATCTCAAAACAATCATCGAGCATCAAACTTCACTTAGTATTCAAAACACTCATAAGAAAATTTTATTATTCTTGAATACCTAGCATATTAGGATTTTAAGAAAATTACCATGCTATTAAGACTCTCAAAATAATCTAAGTGAAGCATGAGAGATCAATAGTTTCTATAAAACAAATCCACCACCGTGCTCTAACAGATATAAGTGAAGTACTAGAGCAAAACTATATAACTCAAAACATATAAGTGAAGCACATAGAGTACAAATTCCAAATCATGTATGGCTCTCTCAACAGGTGTGTACAGCAAGGATGATTGTGGTAAACTAAAAATTAAAGACTCAAACAATACAAGATGCTCCAAGCAAAACACATATCATGTGGCGAATAAAAATATAGCTCCAAGTAAATTTACTGATAGAAGTAGACGAAAGAGGGGATGCCTTCCGGGGCATCCCCAAGCTTTGGCTTTTAGGTGTCCTTAGATTATCTTGGGGGTGCCATGGGCATCCCCAAGCTTAGGCTCTTGCCACTCCTTGTTCCATAATCCATCAAATCTTTACCCAAAACTTGAAAACTTCACAACACAAAACTCAAAGTAGAAAATCTCGTGAGCTCCGTTAGTGAAAGAAAACAAAAGACCACTTCAAGGTACTGTAATGAACTCCTTCTTTATTTATATTGGTGTTAAACCTACTGTATTACAACTTCTCTATGGTTTATAAACTATTTTACTAGCCATAGATTCATCAAAATAAGCAAACAACACACGAAAAACAGAATCTGTCAAAAACAGAACAGTCTGTAGTAATCTGTATCTAGCGCAAGATCTGAAACCCCAAAAATTGTAAAATAAATTTCTGGACGTGAGGAATGTATCTGTTAATCATCTTCAAAAATAATTAACTAAATATCACTTTTCAAATAAAAATTACAGCAGTTCTCGTGAGGGCTAAAGTTTCTGTTTTTTACAGCAAGTTCAACAAGACTTTCCCCAAGTCTTCCCAAAAAGTTCTACTTGGCACAAACACTAATTAAACACAAAAACACAACCAGAACAGAGTCTAGATAAATTATTTATTACTAAACAGGAGCAAAAAGCAAGGAATACAAATAAAATTGGGTTGCCTCCCAACAAGCGCTATCGTTTAACGCCCCTAGCTAGGCATAACAAGCAAGAATAGATCTAGGTATTGCCATCTTTAGTTGGCAATCCATAAGTGTCTCTCATAATATATTCATAAGGTAATTTAATTTTCTTTCTAGGAAAGTGTTCCATGCCTTTCCTTAACGGAAATTGGAATCTAATATTTCCTTCCTTCATATCAATAATTGCACCAATCGTTCTAAGGAAAGGTCTACCAAGAATAATAGGACATGAAGGATTGCAATCTATGTCAAGAACAATAAAATCTATGGGCACATAATTACTATTTGCAACAATAAGAACATCATTAATTCTTCCCATAGGTTTCTTAATAGTGGAATCCGCAAGGTGCAAGTTTAGAGAGCAATCATCAAAATCACGGAAACCTAACAAATCACACAAAGTCTTCGGAATCGTGGAAACACTAGCACCCAAATCACATAAAGCATATCATTCATGATCTTTAATTCTAATTTTAATAGTTGGTTCCCACTCATCATAAAGTTTTCTAGGGATAGAAACTTCCAATTTAAGTTTTTCTTCATAAGATTGCATCAAGGCATCAACGATATGTTTAGTAAACACTTTATTTTGACTATAAGCGTGAGGAGAATTTAGTACGGATTGCAACAAGGAAATACAATCAATCAAAGAGCAATTTTCATAGTTAAATTCCTTTAAATCCATAATGGTGGGTTTAGCAACATCTAGGGTTTTAATTTCTTCAATCCCACTTTTATCAATTTTAGCATCAAGATCGAAAAATTCTGAATTCTTAGAACGCCTTCTAGGCAAAGGTGGATCATATTTAGTCCCATCATTATGAAGATTCATATTGCAAAACAAAGATTTAATAGGGGACACATCAATAACTTTTAGATCTTCATCTTTATTTTCATAGCAATCTGGTTTAGCGGCCATCTTATTAACTAAGGTAGCCTGCAAATCTGAAATTTCAGCAGTTAATTTCTCAAGATGAGCAATTTGGGATCTTAAACCATCGAATTATTTAGACATATCATCAAGGTCTTTATTCATAAAACTCATAAAACTTTTCTGTTCCTTAAGCTCGTTTCTGAAGAAACTATTATGTTCAAATTGCAAAACCATGAAACTCCTGACATTGCTTTCGATCTCTTCTAACCTTTTAAGGTGAAGGTCACCAAATTTAGGTAGAGCCATCATGACAAGCAAGCAACTAACACACAAGCAAACAAAAAGCAAGCGGGCAAAAAAGGAAAATAGAGAAAGAGAGGGAGGATAGAGAGAGAGAGGGCGAATAAAACGGCAAGGGTGAAGTGGGGGAGAGGACAACGAGAGGCAAATGGAAAATAATGTAATGCGGGAGATAAGGGTATGTGATGGGTACTTGGTATATTGACTTTTGCGTAGACCTCCCCGGCAACAGCGCCAGAAATCCTTCTTGCTACCTCTTGAGCACTACGTTGGTTTTCCCCAAAGAGGAAGGGATGATGCAACAAAGTAGCGTAAGTATTTCCCTCAGTTTTTGAGAACCAAGGTATCAATCCAGTAGGAGGCTACGCGCGAGTCCCTCGTACCTGCACAAAACAAATAAATCCGTGCAACCAATGCAAATAGGGGTTGTCAATCCCTACTCGGCCACTTACGAGAGTGAGATCTGATAGATATGATAATATAATATTTTTGGTATTTTTATGGTAAAGATGCAAAGCAAAATAAAAGCAAAAGGAAATAACTAAGTATTGGTAGATTAATATGATGAAGATAGACTCGGGGGCCATAGGTTTCACTTGTGGCTTCTCTCGAGAGCATAAGTATTCTACGGTGGGTGAACAAATTACTGTTGAGCAATTGACATAATTGAGCATAGTTATGAGAATATCTAGGTATGATCATGTATATAGGCATCACGTCCGAGACAAGTAGACTGACTCTTGCCTGCATCTACTACTATTACTCCACTCATCGACCGCTATCCAGCATGCATCTAGAGTATTAAGTTAATGAAAACAGAGTAACGCCTTAAGCAAGATGACATGATGTAGAGGGATAAACTCATGCGATATGATGAAAACCCCATCTTGTTATCCTTGATGGCAAAGATACAATACATGCCTTGCTGCCCCTACTGTCACTGGGAAAGGACACCGCAAGATTGAACCCAAAGCTAAGCACTTCTCCCATTGCAAGAAAGATCAATCTAGTAGGCCAAACCAAACTGATAATTCGAAGAGACTTGCAAAGATAACCAATCATACATAAAAGAATTTAGAGAAGATTCAAATATTGTTAATAGATAGACTTGATCATAAACCCACAATTCATCGGTCTCAACAAACACACCGCAAAAATAAGATTACATCGAATAGATCTCCACAAGAGAGGGGGAGAACTTTGTATTGAGATCCAAAAAGAGAGAAGAAGCCATCAAGCTACTAACTATGGACCCGTAGGTCTGAATTAAACTACTCACACTTCATAGGAGGGGCTATGGTGTTGATGTAGAAGCCCTCCGTGATCGATGCCCCCCTCCGGCGGAGCTCCGGAACAGGCCCCAAGATGGGATCTCGTGGATACAGAAAGTTGTGGCGGTGGAATTAGGTTTTTGGCTCCGTATCTGATCGTTTGGGGGTACGTAGTTATATATAGGAGGAAGGAGTACGTCGGTGGAGCAACAGGGGGCCCATGAAGGTGGAGGGCGCGCCTGGTGGGGGTGGGCGCGCCCCCTACCTCGTGGCTTCCTGTTTTGTGTCTTGACGTAGGGTCCAAGTCTCCTGGTTCTTGTTCGTTGAGAAAATCACGTTCCCGATGGTTTGATTCCGTTTGGACTTCGTTTGATATTCCTTTTCTTCGAAACCCTAAAACAGGCAAAAAACAACAATTCTAGGCCGGGCCTCCGGTTAATAGGTTAGTCCCAAAAATAATATAAAAGTGGATAATAAAGCCCAATAATGTCCAAAACAGTAGATAATATAGCATGGAGCAATCAAAAATTATAGATACATTGGAGACGTATCAATGAATAGATCGAATCTAGGACACGGACTAGAAACATGGATTCTACCACGATTTCAAATAGGAAGGACAGAAACACATACGGTGCAACAGGAGCAGCACCGTTGGCGTTGAGGTTGTCGCCCATGTCAATGAGGAAGAGTTTGCCACGGTCGGGGAAGAAGTTGTCATTCGTGAAGTCGTCGCTGCCAGCAGTCGCGAGAGTGCGCTCCCCAAATTTGAACAGCGCCCGCCGAATGGAGCACAGGAGGGAGTGGCCGTAGGGGACGCTGCGGCCGCCGAATGGAGCGCAGGAGTAGCACACGAAGCAGTAGATGGTGCTCCTCCCTAGTCTCTATCTCTACTCTTATCTCTATATCTGCTACTCTTCTTTCTTTTTTATAATATACTAGTAGCTGTCAAATCGAATAGTACTACGCCGCCCAGCTGAACACGCCTCCTCGCCTCCTCGCCTCCATCAAACCCCTCCGTTAAACCCGCATGCAAACCGAGAAACCTACTCCGGCCCGCGGGAGGAAATTTGCCGGTTGCCGTTGGAGAATAATAGAGTCATGTCCAATCCATTTGAGTTAATGCGTGTATGATTCTCCCTCTATAAAAAGTTAATTGCATCCTTAATCTTGTATTCTAAGTACTCTGTGGGTTCCACTCTCAGTACAGGGTACATGACTTGCAGGCTGGCTATAGATTCGTACAGAAAGTTAGAAAGAAACAAATCCATCCTTAATCTTGTATTCTAAGTACTCTATGGATTCCACTCCCATTACAGTAGCGAAAGAAGTATATATTTAAAAAAATATAAAAGCTATAGTTTATGACAAAATTCGAACTCAGGCCATCGCACTGCAAGCATCCGGCCCGGACCAGTACACCAGGTGTTCGTTGCGAACGATGCAAGAGATAAACCTCTATAGCAATGAGCCCGTCCATTGCAACGAATCCAAATTAGAATAATACATATTCATAAATTTGAAAGAAACCAATTTAGTTTTGATATACATATCACTAAAAATATCTTATGTTTCACTCCAAATATATTCTTTGGGCTGTTTTGGTGAGGTAAGGGAGGAATGTGGTTGGTTTCAAGCTACTAAGGGGTTTTGTGTAAACTGGAGCAGAGAAGTGGGAATTGTTGCAAAAGGCCACAACTGACATCATAGCCATTAGATGTAGATCTAATGGTCAGAAATGGCGGATGGCAGACACACCATCATCACCAACTAAGTCTTTTATAGGAGTAAGTAATATAGGAGTAGGAGTGGAGAAAAAACCGAGTTGGTGATGATGGTGTGCCTGCCATCTTATAGTATAGACCGTCCGATCTATATATGACAGATAGAAAGCAAACTATGAAAATTTTACAAAAGATACCCACACCTCTCTCCACATTTACAGATAAGGCCTTGCCTCGTTCATCCTTATCTCCCACAACCTCATTGCCAAGCAGTTAAAAAAGGAAGGCTCTGGAACAATCTGGCATGGTGGCCGCTGCCGGCGCCGTCCATCCCCATGCCTCCGCCCAGTCCAACCACCAGTCACCACCACACCCCACTCCTCCTCACCTTATCTATCATCTTTCTCGAGATATCATTTTTTCGATGAAATGGTCGAGATACCATGTTTCCGATAAAATCCTCGAGATATCATTAGTTTTTACACATGGGATTACTCCTGCATGGGTCAATCACAATAGGTGTTTTGTAAAAAATGCATCTTGATGTTCCGTGCAATGCACGTACATCTTGCTAGTTTTTTTGCATATAATTCCAAACACCATGTAGACACGGTCTTTGACCATTTTACAACTATGTTAGTATCATTGTTAGTGGTCACCGGTGCAAGTTATAGCCCCGGGTGTTTTAACCTTTTTTAGTAATGATATCTGGCGATTGTTCGCCACGAGCTAAATCATGGCGAATCCCACGTGTAAGTGCATCTAGTGCCAGCCCTAGTTGGTTTTGGAGTATTGACTACAAACCTGGTTGAGGGACTAATGTGTTTGTGAGAATTGTAGGATAACACATGTAGTAGTCCCTCATTGATTCGGTTTACCTACCGGAGATGACCCCTAAATATGTGTGAAGACATTGAAGACAATGGTGGTATGTGAAGATATTCACATTGAAGACTATGACATGAGAAGACATCGTATGAAGACTTTGGAGCGCGAAGACAGAGTTGTTTCGTAGTTTCATTTTCTTCTTTGTTGAGTCATAGGAACCACCGTACTGTTAAGTGGGGTCCAAGTGAACATAGTTAGAATGACTAAAGTGATGCTTAACGAAAATCCTATGTCTTCGAGCGAAGACAATGAGAGCAAATCTTATCCAGAGCTGGATGAGCCAGCTTTACTTGTAGCCCAAGTAAAGTTGCCGCGTGTGTTTGAAATCTGACCGTTGGAAGACGTGTCAGTTCCTTAGTGACCCAGGGTCATTTCGGACAAATCATATGGGGTTGCCTAGTGGCTATAAATAGCCCACCCCCTACACCATAAATTGATGGCTGCTGAGAGTTAGTGCACGGCTTTTGTCGTTTGAGAGCAACCCACCTCCGAAGCTTTTGAGAGAGAAATCCTTGCGAGGATAAAGCCCTAAACACCCAGAGCCAAAGAGTGTTAGGCATAACTGAAGTCTTCCTGTCTGTGTGATCTGAAGACTTGTTACACTTGAGGACTGTGAATCCTCCAGCCGGTTAGGCGGCATGTTCTGAGCGTCCAAGAGTCATTGTGGATCGCCGGTGAACGAAGTCTGTGAAGGTTTGGAAGTCTACCTTGAAGACTTACCCGAGTGATTGGGCGAGGACTGTGTGTCCTTAGCTCAAGGGGAATAAGGTGAAGACACAGTCTTCTGAGTTAAATCTCAGCCTCCCTAACCAGCCGTACAGTTGTCACAACAACTAGAACTGGTCCAACAAATCATTGTCTTCTTGACGCAACTGGTTCTATCCATCCCTTCTCTTTACTTATAGTTGGTCCTTGTGAAGTCATTGCCTGCTTGCATTATCTGTTTGTCTTCACTGTGTGACTGGTTGTTCTGATTGGCTTCATACTATCTACCATCCTGATCCATACTGCCTAGCTGCTATTAGTCTTCGTGCTTTCACTTCATTGAATACTTGACTATGGCTTGCCTAGTGTAGTCTATCTTCCGCTGCATGTTAATAGGTTCATTTCTATCGGTTGTCTTCGAAACTTCCATGTTTTGAAGACTTTCATAAAAATCGCCTATTCACCCCCCTCTAGTCGATAACTAGCACTTTCAATTGGTATCAGAGCAAGGTACTCCCATGTTCTATGTGATTCGGTTTAACCACCTGGAGTTTTAGCTATGTCGAGTGCAGGGATAATCAAAGTCTCCGTTGCTTGCCCCGTCTTCGATGGAACTGAATATCCCTACTAGAAGAATAAGATGCGCATGCATCTTGAAGCCATTGATGTCGACCTCTGGTATGTCATCAAGAATGGCGTTCCGAAGGCTGGTGAAGGTGTCACCGCTACTGATGTCAAGAAGTTCGTTCAACTGGATTCTACTGCCAAGAACATCATCTGTGGTCATGTGACCAAAGGACAGTATGGCCGTGTGAGTGCTCTGGAAACATCGAAGCTAGTCTGGGACTAGCTCTCCAAGGTCAACGAAGGCGTTTCAACCCAGAGAGATCAACGGATCATTGTTCTTCGCAACCTCTTCAACCGCTTCAAGAGAAACGACAATGAGAATGTTCAGCTCACGTTTGATCGCCTCACTGATATCACAAATGAGCTTCAAGCTCTCGGCGCTACTGAAATCACCAAGCATGAAATCGTTAAGACGCCCTAGCCCTGATGATTCAAGAACGCCCTGACTTCAAGACACTCGATCCGTCTGACATACTTGAAAGGCTCAACACACATGAGTTTCAGCTTACTGAGAAAAGAGAGATCTACGGTCCCAACTATGGCCGAACTTGTGCTTTGAAGGCAAAAGTTGTTTCCTCTTCTGAAGAAGAATCTGACTGCAGTTCTGATGATCCTGAAAACATTGGAAAGGAGCTTTCTATGCTTGTGAAGAAGTTCCAGAAATTCACCAAGAAGAAAGGCTTCAGAAAGTCTTCTCGATCCGGCTCAAGAAATGATGAATCCTCTACCCATGACTACAAGAAGAGAACATGCCACAAGTGCAAGAAACCTGGTCACTACATCTATGAGTGTCCGCAGTGGGACAATGAGAACAAGAAGAAGAAGAGCAAGGAATATGATTCTGATGACAAGAAGAAGAAGAAATACTCAAAGTCTTCTTCCAAGTCTTCCTCGAAGTCTTCATCACACAAGAAGAGCTCATCTGGCAAGGCTCGTGTGTTTGTTGGCAAGGAAATGGATTCAGAGGAGGAGTCTGCGTCTAAGGAGGCGGAGGTGGAGTCTGAGGAGGAGTCTGACTTTGGCATTGCAAGTCTGGCTACAACCTACATTGCCAAGTCCATCTTCAACACTGAAGACAATGACTTCGTCACCGACGCTGATGCTAATGACAAGGACGACTCCGCTCCCACCTATTGCTTCATGGCACGCGGTGCTATGGTAAACTCACGCAATACTCACTATGAAACATCCAGTGAAGATGACTCTGATTCTGATTCCAAACCTAGCTACAAAACACTTGCTAAACTTGCAACTGAACAACAGAAAGCTATGGAACATATTCAAAAACTGTTAGACAAAAGCGATGACCTGTTGGACGCTGAAATGACTCGATCTCAGTCCTTAATTGAAGATATAAAAAATCTTCATGTTAAGTATGAGGAACTTGAAAGTCGTCATGAAACGCTGTCAGCAACTCATGAAAAGCTTTCCTATGATTATCTTCAAAGGAAGCAAGAACTTGAGAAATTGAGAGCGGTTCATGAAGATCTTCAAAAGGAAAACGAGTCACTTCGCGCTCAACAGATCAGTCCCGCTCAGGAAGGTTTTGAACCACCATGTCTAAAATGCCTTGAGCGTGATAACGCTACTTCTGTTGCTGGATGTTCCACTGCTGCTACTGTTGCAATATCTTCAACTGCTGATGTGGTAACTAACCCCTCTATTGAGGATACGACTACTATTGCTGATGAAAATGCTAGGTTGAAGACATTGCTTGAAACAAGGATGTACAAAAGTCTCAAAGGGCACCAGACATCGTGCGATGTCCTCAAAAAGAAGATTCTGAACCGAAACCCTAGGAAAGAGGGTGTTGGGTTCGAGAGGAAAATGAATGTTGATGGCTCCTACTGGAAGCCTGAGCAGTCCCCCAAGACCACATGGGTTGCTGCTAAGGGACCTTCAGTGGATCCATCCACCTTATCTGGCTTCACTTGTGCTAACCCTATTATCGTTGATGAATCATTTGATGCAAACTATAAACTGTTTAAGAATCAGAATGGTGGAGTGTTTTCCAGGTATATTGGTACTAACTGCAGGGATGGGCCACCTATGAAGAAGATCTCGGTTCCCAAAAGTTGTCTTGAGAATCTTTCGGTGAATGTCATCATGACACCGCCTGGGAAGAAGACAAATCCCAGACCAAAGTCTTCATACAAACAGAGGACTCACCCGAGTCACCCTAACGCCAATGTTTTGCAAGGAAACCATACTCAGACTTATGAATATGAGCGTGTTTCATCAAACCTCTATGTTCATAAAACTAAGAACTATTCTGCTTATTCATATGAGTACTATTCACCTCCTACAAGGCTATTTGCTAGGGCTCCAAAGCCAAAGTTCTCAGATGCTGCACTTAGACTCATTGCTTCTAAGCCACCCCTGAAGATGTGGGTGGTTAAGAAGAATTAACTTTCTTTTTCAGGGAAAGGTCTCCAGCCGGAAATCCAAGGCGTCTGATGCTATTGCTGGGGACCTAAAACATCTTGTAGGGTGCAAGATCAAGTGCCCAAATGGTCTTATCATGTATTTTGTTCCCGAGTCGCTTGCTATTCGTCCTATCGGTCCTAACCTCGATCTAAGCTTTCATAATCCACTTGCTCGTCAAATGTTTATGCTTCACAATGCTCTTTGTGAAGCCTATCCCCCTAACTGCACTGTAGGGTATGACACCAGCTGCTTCAGAATGGATTACTGATAGTGGATGTACTAATCACATGACTGTCGAACGAAGTCTTCTCATGGACTCAACCTTATGTCCATCTGACAAAAGTCACATCACATTTGCTGATACTGGTAAAAGCAAGGTATTGGGTCTAGGTAGAGTTGCAATCTCAAAGGATCAGCACATGGATAAAGTGATGCTTGTTGAATCCCTTGGTTTCAACTTAATGTCTGTCTCAATGCTTTGTGACTTGAACATGATTGTGATATTTGGAAAATATCATTGCCTTGTTCTAATGGAATCTGACAAGTCTCTAGTCTTTGAAGGGTATCACAAAGACGATTTGTATATGGTAGATTTCTAAGCAGGACCACAGCTTGCCGTATGTCTTCTTGCAAAAGCTTCAGAGTGTTGGCTCTGGCATCGGATGCTAGGGCATGCTGGCATGAGGAATTTGCATACTCTCGCAAAGAAGAAGCACGTCATAGGCATCGAGGGCGTCAAGTTCAAGAAGGATCACTTATGCGGTGCCTGCGAAGCTGGAAAGATGACGAGGGCCAAGCATCCCTCAAAGACAATCATGACAACGACTCAACCCTTCAAACTGCTACACATGGACCTCTTCGTCCCTACTCACTACTCTACTCTAACCACTACTGCTTGTCTCTATGGCTTCGTCATTGTTGATGATTATTCAAGATATACATGGGTACACATAATCCTTTGCAAGACTGAAGTGCAGGATGTCTTCAGACGCTTCGCCAATTGAGCCATGAACAACTATGACGTCAAGATCAAGCACATCAGAAGTGACAATGGCACTGAATTGAAGAACACTAGCCTCAACACTTATCTTGATACATTGGGCATCACTCATGAGTTCTCAGCTCCATACACGTCGCAGCAGAATGGCATCGTGGAACGCAAGAACAGAACACTCATTGAGATGGCTCGGACGATGCTCGATGAATACAAGACATCAAGAAAGTTCTGGCCTGAAGCTATTGATACTGCATGCCATGTCATCAATCGTGTTTATCTTCACAAGCTTATGAAGAAAACATCCTATGAACTCCTCACTGGTAAGAAGCCAAATGTCAGTTACTTCAGAGTATTTGGTGCTAGGTGCTGGATCAAGGATCCACATCACACTTCAAAATTTGCACCGAAAGCACATGAAGGTTTTATGCTTGGTTACAGAAAGGATTCGCACTCCTACAGAGTCTTCAACCTATTTAACTATAAAGTGGTTGAAACTGTGGATGTGCGGTTTGATGAGACTAACGGCTCGCAAAGAGAGCACCTGCCAAATGTGCTAGATGAAATTCCACCTAGTGAATCCATCAAGCTTATGGGAACTGGAGAAATCATATCGACTGAAGTACATCCCGAAGAGGAACTTATCATTTCTGCACCTAATCAACCTGAAGACAATGCTCAGCCTGAAGACAATCCTCCAAACGATGACAATGATCAGCAAGAGCAAAATCTTCGTCCAGTTCATCCTCGTGTTGCAAATGAAGTACATATTGAGAAGATAATTGATAGCATCAATGCACCTGGTCCACTCACTCATTCAAGGGCAACACAACTAGCAAATTTCTGTGGGCACTTTGCATTTGTCTGAATATCTGAACCCAAGAAAGTTGATGAAGCCTTCATGGAACCTGAATGGATTCAAGCTATGCAAGAAGAGCTTTAACAATTCGAGCTGAATAATGTATGGGAACTGGTCAAGCGTCCTGATCCTCGTAAACACAATATCATAGGCACTAAATGGATATATCGCAACAAGAAAGATGAGCATGGTCAAGTTGTCAGAAACAAGGCTCATCTCGTTGCTCAAGGATACACGTACTCAAGTTGAAGGAATTGACTTCGATGAAACATTTGCTCCTGTGGCTAGGCTTGAAGCTATTCGCATACTACTAGCCTATGCAAATCATCATAACATCCTTCTGTATCAAATGGATGTGAAGAGTGCCTTTCTCAATGGCAAGATTGAAGAAGAAGTGTATGTTGCACAACCGCCTGGTTTTGAATATCAAAAACACCCTGATATGGTATACAAACTCAATAAGGCACTGTATGGCCTCAAACAAGCCCCTCGTGTGTGGTATGACACACTCAAAGACTTCCTGAAGAGCAAAGGCTTCAAACCTGGTTCCCTGGATCCCACACTCTCATGAAGACATATGATGGTGAACTGTTTGTGTGCCAAATATATGTGGATGACATTATCTTTGGCTGCACTAATCAAAAACACAGTGATGAGTTTAGACACATGATGCAAGAGCAATATTAGATGTCCATGATGGGTGAGCTGAAGTTCTTCCTTGGTCTTCAAATACGGCAGCAACGCAACGACATCTTCATATCTCAAGAGAAATACCTCAAAGATTGCCTGAAGAAGTTTGGAATGCAAGACTGCAAACGTTACACGACGCCAATGCCATCCAAGAGTCATCTGGGTCCTGACGCCAATGGTAAAGAGTTCGATCAAAAGGTATACCGCTCCATGATTGGTTCTTTGCTTTATTTATGTGCATCTAGGCCAAATTTTATGCTTAGTGTTTGCATGTGTGCTCGATTCCAAGCGGCACCAAAGGAATCACATCACTTAGCTGTGAAGCGAATTCTTTGATATTTGGCTTACACCCCAACATTAGGATTATGGTATCCAAAGGGCTCAGAGTTTGATCTAGTTGGATTCTCGGATGCTGATTATGCTGGTGACAAGGTGGATCTCAAGTCTACATCAGGCACATGTCACTTTCTAGGACGATTACTTGTTTGTTGGTCTTCAAAGAAGCAGAACTTTGTATCTCTCTCCACTACGGAATCTGAATACATTGCTGTTGCATCTTGCTGCGCACAGCTTCTGATGAAGCAAACACTCAAAAACTATCGCATCCATCTGAAGCAAGTACCACTCTACTACAACAATGGAAGCGCCATCAAGATTGGCAACAACCCAGTTTAGCACTTGAAGACAAAGCACATTCAGATCCGTCATCACTTTCTCAGAGATCATGTCATGAAGGAAGATATTGATATCATTCACGTCAACACTGAAGAGCAACTGGCAAATATCTTCACAAAGCCCTTGGATGAGAAAATGTTTTGCAAGTTGCGGCGTGAGCTAAATATCTTGGAATCCTCCTGTGAGCAGGCACACATCCTAACACTTATGCATGTTGATAACTTAGATGTGCAACACACGAAGTAACGTATATCTTCAATTATTAAGATTTACACTCTAAGTGTGAATACATTAACGTGGAATTTGACTTCGGAGCGCCACGATAATTGTGCGCCGTGTCTGGGTCTAATACTTCCTATACGGTGGGTAACGCCACCACCAAACTTTTGTTTGGAGTATTCTCTGCTGGTGTTACATTTGCAAAGTCTTCGCATTTTGTTTGTCTTCAATTTGAACATGTTTTCATGTTTATCTTCACTATATTGATTTGGTCTTATTCGGATATATTCATATATTAGCGTTCTGTCCTCTACAGCATTCACTTATAGCCATGTCTTCTCGTTTGAATCTTTTGAACTAAGTGAATGTGATCGGACCCTAACCTCTCTATGCTCCCGTCTCAAATCTATCTATCCAAATCATATGCATTCTATTGAAACCGTCGAATGTCTTCTTTGCGTCCTTGTCAGCAAAAGACACAGAGACAAACATTAAATCTGATTTAAATGCTCTATCCTTTTTGCCTGAAACCCAGAGAAGCGGGAACGACCACCCGACAATCTAGGCGTGCGTGGGAACATGGAACAACCTCCAATGTGTTGCATGTTCGCCATGTGTCCCTCAAATGTGAAACACTAGGGGCACCTGCGTAATAACACTGTGCTGTCCCTATCCTTATAAATACACGCCACACCCCAGTCATTATTTCTTCTTCCACTTCTCCTTCTCGCACAAACCCTAGTGCCACCGCTAGCTCTCGATGACGCCGGCGACGAAGCGCTTAGCTGCCGCGACCTCACCGACACCGTCCTCACGCCGGCCGCGGACATAGTCTTCTCCGCCGTCGCCATAGGTGTCCTCCATCGCCAAGTTAGGGCACAGAAGATCAAACTGCTCGGCCTCATCTTCTACTCCGTCTAGCAGTTCTTCGTGTGGTAAATAAAACCTCTCTTTATAGTCCTTTTGATCCGGTAGATTCATCCTTTTCAACCACAAGTGGTTTCTGTCCCTACAAATTTGAATCTATCATGTTCTGCATATCATAACATGCCTACTATATTCACTTATGCTTCACAAAGTAGTTAGATTCCTCACTTGTACTTATTCTTGGATTCGTACAAATCTGGAACCAACTCTCAACATATGAGTGAATGTCTTCGCACTATGAGGTCAATGTCTTCTAAACTGATTTATCTTCAAAATCTTCTGAGAATGCATATGACCTCTTCCCCTTCCCTCACATCTCTAATGTTGTCACAAGTACATGTCCATGGGAGAATCCCTTGGTTCTCATAGTCTGCATTCATTTGCAGAGTTCTTACAGCGTCACATTAATTCTCCCGAAGCGAGTTCCTGTCTGACCAGCAGATGGAAGCTTTTGCAAGTTCTGAAGCCATTCAGTCTGAACTTCATGGCAACAGAGAAATCAACAAGGAAGGGTGGCAGACAGCGCCGTGAAAACACTGCTAAGGACCTGCCACCGGATCTCTATGAGCTATACAAGTCAGATCCAGAAGAGACCTATGGAGAACGCAAGAACCGAATCCAATGGATTTGAAGACATTGGGCAGAGGAATGGTTCAACTACAAATTTGTCACTGATGAATATGCTGAAAAGAATGCCATCAAGGGCCCCTGGGGAGATATTATATACAAAGGTCTTCAGCCCAAGTCGAAGTCCAAAGCTATTGCTCAAGGCTTCTATCCTTCCATGATCCGTGGACCTCAGCCTGCTAATGCCAACCCATCCTCTCTGTTATGGTGTCGTGAAGACAATCTCTTTAAGCGCAACTTCCAGTTTGCCAAAACTTCTGCCAAAGAGAACAAGAAGTCGCTTGGGTTAGACTTCAACCCCGGTCCCTCTGCTCCTCGTGCCGACGACACACACGATGCTGAACCCAATATTGTTGGGCCCTTCTACAACCTTGAAGGTCTCATCACTCACATTCAGGTTCAAGGGGCAGCTGTGGATCACTCTGCAGATGACGCTGATTCTGACGAAGCGCCTGCACCACCGAAGCCTGTGAAGCAAAAGAAACCAAAGGCTTCAAAGCCCTTCTCTACACCAAAAGTTTCACGGGCAAAGCCTCTGGCCACTGCACCTCTTGAAGCAAGTGTGCAGTCTGAAGATCTCTCTCGCATCTCCAAGTCTAACAAGATGAAGAAGCCCATGCAACCAACTGGTCAAGCATTGACCCCTACTGCCGTTCTGAGGAATGAGAATGAAGCCATTGATATGTCTAGCGACGACGATCTTGGTGATGATGCTCTTGACCTGCTTATAAAGAACAAGCAAGAGGCGGAAATCTTCAATGATCTTCCCCTGTTTGATGTGGAGATCCTGCACAAGTTCATTGATGAGTGGTTCGACAGCCTAAACCTCAGTTTTGATGATCTTCAACTCCCAATTGGCCTCAGCGTCTCCTTGCATGGAGCCATCGCTCCTGAGCTGGCTCTTGCATAGAGAATTGTTGAACTGAAGCACAAGATTGACTATGAAAAGGCTCAGTTCAAGAAGCACATGGCCAAGCTCAACATTGCAGACGTCCAAAACTTCAAGGTCATGCTGATGAGCTCAAGGAGGCGTTCCACAAGAAACGTGAAGAAGCTAAAGGTTCTCGAGAGTGCATGAAACACCTGGCTGCCAAATGTGTTCAAGGCTACAATGAAGCTGAAAAGCGCAAGGCTCTGGGGCGACCTGACATCGACCCCAGAATGGCTGCCAAGAAGAAGAAGAAGCCTGCTGTGGCCCAATCTGAAGCATCAATGTAGGAAGAACCTCACATTGTCTTCCCTGCCATTATGACATGCTCGAAGCCTAAGGTCCCCACAGTGGCTTCGGAGCTCAAGAAAACAAGGGCAGCTAAAGCTGAAGCCCGCAAGCGCAAGACCAAGCACACCACTGGCGATGCTCCATCGACGAAAAAGAGAAATACAAAGAAGAAAGATCAGGCTGCTCCCATAGAGCCCCTTGTTGTCGAGCCGATCTCAGTGGCTCGTCCTGCGTCTGAACATAGTGAGTGCCAGTTGATAGTTCATGAGCCTGCTTCCACAGAGGCTCCTGAAGCTGAAGACATTCCAGTTGTTGACCCCACCGCAGCTGAAGACATTGGTCATCAAGACAATGTTGAAGATGATGAAGTCCTTCCTCAGATCGAACACAATGTGGTATCATCACCTGTTCTCACGAACAGCGACCTCATCAGCATTGGTCGTCCATTGACACCAATTGCTTAGGATGACTCATGGGCTGATCACCCACAAGACCCCGCGTCAAGAAGAATCACGAAGTACTCCCCCACCTCAAGTCACCACTCCAGTGCTTGAAGACAATGACTTTGTGGCCCAACCAACTCCATCTTCACAAGCGTCGCCAGCGTTCCGCAGGCTTCACAAAGGACCAAGGCCACAGGTCACTCTATCAAGTGTTCCAGAAGGAGAAGAGCGCCAATCCGTTTCACGCCAAGTCTTTCCTGAAGCCTCTCCTACTGCGAACATCCCCGAGTCTGAAGCAAAAGCGGCTGAAGATATTCCAACTACATCAGCCGATGAACAAGAAGAGCCAAGAAATGAAGAAGAAGGTGTTGCTACACCCCCAACCAACCCTGAAGTTGTTCTCGAGGAGAACATGTCCGACCCTCTAGCTACTCGAGTGGAGGTTGATAACATTGAGGCGACCACCAACACCCATACTGAAGCCAATGATGTTGTCATGGCTGAAGCTACTGTGGCGCCTGAAGTTAATGTGGTGCCAGAAGTGATTGCACCTGAAGCCAATGCTGCTCTTGACGCAAATCTGCAGCCAGAAGTCAATACCACTGCCACTGCTCCTGTACCGCCTCCACGGCCACACACCATTGAGCAAGCATATGATCATGGTCAGCTGGTCACTGTCAGATGGCCCATTCTGGTTCCTCCACCTGCTGCTGGTCCACAATTTGACTATCATATTGAGCACATGCCTCAGGTTCAGAAGCCGACGCCAAGGTTGCCCAGGTGTCCAAGTACAACAACCTCACCAGGATCGTTCCATGCGAATGGCTTCATTGCACACAACACTTTCTTTGATAGTGCCAAGAACCCCTATTCCAAGACAAGAATTTCATCTGATCGGTTCTGGAGCTATGAGCAGCGCAGTTACTATTCTTGTGTTCTCTATGATCAAGGGCACATCTTTCCTCATATGCGTCTAGACAGCGAAGCCATGGCTAGCCTGCCTTGCCTAGAAGAAGCCCTTGACTGCTTCAAAGATGCTGGTCTTCTCCCATTTGTGACAGCAAAAGAACATTGGAATGAAGAGCTTCTGCTTCAATTCTATGATACCCTCCACATTCGTGGCTACAACAGGGATCCAAAGACATGGATCCGTGAGTGGATGACATGCGATGTACATCATGAAGCTAATGCCCAAGACATCATCGAGCTTACAACCCTGCCCACTCCCGGCGAACATTATGAACTAGGTTGTCAACTACACCAAAATGCTTTGGAGAGCATATTCCAAAAGCCAGAGCCTAATTTGAGCCAAATGCTGAGCATGATGAAGCCTCTGCCACGCGACACTGAATACCCAACAGAATTCTTTGTCGAAGACCTCAAGTATCTGCCTCGCACCATTTATCATATCATTAGGCGTACTCTATGGCCTGTCAAAGGACATTCTTCTGCAGCGAAGCTTGAAGGAGCAATGAAGACTTTGGTTTTCTATATCTTTAATGGCATCTGCTTCAATGCTCAAGACTTTTTCATCAAGCAGTTGGCTGCATCTGGCTCCGACATCTTTGGTATGAAGTTCTACGCTCCATGGGTAATGCGCCTAATCAAGCTTCACTCTGCAATCAACTATCAGCCTTCTGCACGCAATCATCTCATATTCTTGCCAGAGGTTGATCTGTCTGTTGAAGCCATCTACCCAGAGCCTGCCAAAGAGCCTGTTACTCTTCACAATGCTGATCACCAAAGCTTCTCACAGCCCATTGAAGGAGTTCAGTCCGTTTCTCGTGTTTATCCCTTGGCTAGCAATACACGTGCCCCTCGCACTCAAACTGAAGCCACTGAAAGCACCATTGCTCAAAGGCCTCAGAAGCGATCTCGTGTTCTCAATGACCGAGAGCTTCTCGTCGCTCTACATCAGAAACAAGACAAGCATCATGATTGGCTTAAGCATCAGATGCAAAGCCTCTTGGTGGACGTCAATCAAATTCGCAATCTTGCCACCAAGAATGCCTTTGTTACACATGAAACCTGTCGGAGGTCATGGAAGAGTTTGACATTGCTTAGTGCTGAAGCATATCTTCAAGACGATGGCTTCTTTGAAAAAATCAAGTTTGACTCCACTCCTCCAAGGAATGCTGTCTTGTGTCAAACTCCGTCTCTTGAAGATTATGACTATTCCTCCTCAGCTGCAACGGTGAATGCCAGAGTCATAGATGATCAAGATGATGCTACTTCACCACCTCCAACTTCAGCGCATGTCAACACTGCACCAAGTTCTTCTGCACCGCCAAACACCAACGCCGACCCTGCATCTTCTCCTACTCCTTCTCGGAACAAGTAGAGGCTCTATGCCCTCAAACCTTTTTGGTCATTACTGACAAAAGGGGGAGAAGCATATGAGTTGATAGTCTTTAAGCGGGTCCATATGGGTGGTTGCTATACTTTTGCTACATTTTCCATGTGCTTACAACTCTCGCTTTTGATACATTTGGTTCTTTTGAGTTATAACACTTAAACTTGATGGTCGTATGCTACCTTTTCGTCAACTATGTGATGCGATGATAAATTCCGCATGTGCGACGATAAATTCCGCACGAAGTCATTTTGTAGACGTCCATTTTTCATTATGCATGTCACTATCTTCATTATATCCCTTCATGCATGATGAATTGTCTTCATAAGTAGAAGAGGAGCTCCGCAAGTACAACCTGCCATGTGCATTTGCATTCAAAACCAAAATATTTATATGCACATCTTCAGGGGGAGCCTTTCTGCTACTTATGAAGACAATACCTCAGTCCTTCACATTTTCACATACTTTTATCCCCGTTGAAAAGTTCAACCAGTTTGTCATCAATCACAAAAGGGGGAGATTGTAAGTGCATCTAATGCCACCCCTAGTTTGTTTTGGAGTATTAACGACAAACCTGGTTGAGGGACTAATGTGTTTGTGAGAATTGCAGGATAACACAGGTAGTAGTCCCTCATTGATTCGGTTTATCAACCGGAGATGACCCCTAAAAAGTGTGAAGATATTGAAGACAATGGTGGTATGTGAAGATATTCACATTGAAGACTATGACATGAGAAGACATCGTATGAAGACTTTGGAGCGCGAAGACAGAGTTGTTTCGTAGTTTCATTTTCTTCTTTGTTGAGTCATAGGAACCACCGTACTGTTAAGTGGGGTCCAAGTGAACATAGTCAGAATGACTAAAGTGATGCTTAACAAAAATCCTATGTCTTCGAGCGAAGACAATGAGAGCAAATCTTATCCAGAGCTGGATGAGTCAGCTTTACTTGTAGCCCAAGTAAAGTTGCCGCGTGTGTTTGAAATCTGACCATTGGAACATGTGTCAGTTCCTTAGTGACCCAGGGTCATTTCGGACAAATCAGGTCGGGTTGCCTAGTGGCTATAAATAGCCCACCCCCTACACCATAAATTGGTGGCTGCTCAGAGTTAGTGCACGGCTTTTGTTGTTTGAGAGCAACCCACCTCCGAAGCTTTTGAGAGAGAAATCCTTGCGAGGACAAAGCCCTAAACACCCAGAGCCAAAGAGTGTTAGGCATCACTGAAGTCTTCCCGTCTGTGTGATCTGAAGACTTGTTACACTTGAGGACTGTGAATCCTCCAGCAAGTTAGGCGTCGCGTTCTGAGCGTCCAAGAGTCATTGTGGATGCCGGTGAACACAGTCTGTGAAGGTTTGGAAGTCTACCTTGAAGACTTACCTGAGGGATTGGGCGAGGACTGTGTGTCCTTAGCTCAAGGGGTATAAGGTGAAGACACGGTCTTCTGAGTTAAATCCCAGCCTCCCTAACCAGACGTACAGTTGTCACAGCAACTGGAACTGGTCCAACAAATCATTGTCTTCATCACACAACTGGTTCTATCCATCCCTTCTGTTTACTTACAGTTGGTTCTTGTGAAGTCATTCCGTGCTTGCATTATATGTTTGTCTTCATTGTGTGACTGGTTGTTCTGATTGGCTTCATACTATCTTCCATCCTGATCCATACTGCCTAGCTGCTATTAGTCTTTGTGCTTTCACTTCATTGAATACTTGACTATGGCTTGCCTAGTGTAGTCTACCTTCCGCTGCATGTTAATAGGTTCATTTCTATCGGTTGTCTTCGAAACTTCCATGTTTTGAAGACTTTCATAAAAATTGCCTATTCACCCCCCTCTAGTCAATAACTAGCACTTTCACCACATAACCATCAGATTTCCATCCGACGGTGTCCTGTTTTTAAGCCATAGTATTTGACAAAACCGCCACCCTTACACACGTACTATAACTGCGTCGCGGGCGTTTGCAACTACCATATTTGCCAGCGAATGTTTGCTGGGGATTGGAGTTAGCACCGATGGCGGTTCGTAGTCGTTCCACGCTTGGGCATTGAAGTTTGTAACTATTTTAGATTAGAATATACTAATCCTCCGGTGCTAGTAGTAGAGAAGAGTCTTACTCCACTACTACTCTACTCAAGCAAGTTAGGGCATAGTAGTAGGTACTGTAGGGAGTACCATTACTGTGATCACTCAAGCAAGTTGTCTGGCATCGATATGACCCTACGCTGCTGGTATTTGTCTTGTAAGTCAAGCGGCATGCTATAGTCATCATCACCTGTCCACTTCTCGCATCACATATTCGCTTCTCCATCCTTGTCCGCACATAATCATCCAATCTTCCATCCCCGCTAAGGCGCCTCCCCCTCTTCTGAAACCCAAGCACTAACAATGGCAGAACCGAGTAGGTCCATCGAAAGAGTGGCTAGAATTCACTCCCCACAGAGGTGATCAAGCTCATTGTTTCGCGTGTGGAAAATCTCAGTACCATGCCGCTCGCTGCATGCTCGTCGGGGTTGTACCGTTTACTCAAAGCCCTCAGGCCGGAGCTTTTGAAGCCAGATCCTTGCTTGCTGATGCCACCTGATCTTCAGAAACGGCATGTCACGTAGCATAACGATTGTTGGGTGGCAAGCATCAACCCTCTTGACTGTGATCTGATCCCCGTCACCCTCAACTACATTAACGATATGTATGGGGTCAGCATGAACACATCTTGGATGGTGCTCGTGGACGGTGGCGATAGCTGGATGCTCGTGGAGGTCTACACCCGGTGATTGATCCCCCTTCCTTTGATTAACACTGCACTGCTTTGGCACCGTGGCCTAGAATAATCAGAATCTTACAATAGCCAACATGATACCAAGTTTGATTTGCTCAAGGTTGTAATCTGCCAAGTGCCCACAAGATCTGTGAATTATAAGACTTCAGGCTAATTGCATTCTTCAACTGTGGTCTCACCTATCTGACAGGTCACTGCGGTAAGTGCATAAATCTGCACGTCGATCACATGATCATACATCCTCCATGGTTCTCCGATGCCATTAAACACAAGGGATTCATTTACGCTATCGACTCCTTCTATGGCTGGACGTATGCTGGCCTACTCCAGTCATCGCTACAAATGGCTGTTACAATAGTAAGTTACTTTCCTATGATATCATGATCGCTTGCTTATATTACTGTCAACATTTACCAAACAAATATTCATGCTCATAACATGCTATTCTTAAGATTAACTACATTAAGAGCCATTTTGTTATTTGACACCAACTTGATATGATGTTGTAGGCCGCCTGGTGTCCCTACCCTTTCTAATCCCAGAACCTTTCAAAGAAAAGCGGCATGGAAGTTGCAGGTGGTTCCTAGCTCGATCAAAGGATGGTGAACGATTGATGATCGTTCACATGTACCGAACGTGTTGTTTCACGGAATACAATCACAGTCACTGCAAGGTCTTTGAGCAGGATCCCAGCTTCTCTGGACCTTCATGAATTTTTGACTAGAGGCTGGTAAGTAGCCTTGGTACACACTCTTTGTTTCTCGGACTGAATGAACCGATCAAACAGGAGATAACCGATGACAAGGATCATGATGGCAACACGGTTTCGTTCATCAGGCAAAAATGTGTGTACACAGTGTACCATGAGTCTCTGCATGCACCATACCCTGATATGTCCCGCCATGCTCTGCATCCCAAAGTAGGAGAGATGGTCGCAAGTATCAGACTTCGACCTACTGGCTGGAGTTTCCCCCGCCAGGCACCCAACTGGGTCAAGCCGTCAGCCAATCTCCACAGCTTAATAAATAGTAACGTCTAACTGCGCCAGTTAGTTAGATGCGTACACTTGGTATAGTAGGATCTTTATTTAGTTTGATGCATACACTTGTTCTTTTTTGGTAGCCCTTTTGTAATGATGGCTGATGTTTAGTTTGGAAGAGAGAGCTGCGTCTTTACTCTTCTGGCCCGCTTACTGCTTCTGTCGCACCCCCAGCCCCGGTTGTTGCTGCTGCTATTTTCAATGTACAATCAGTAGTATATTTTGTCTATTGGTTGAATAAATGTGTTGTTAGAACGACAAACACAATGTTTTGGAAGTCGTTGCATGGTCCGATCCTTTAGTGCCCCGTACCGTACGTAGCGCATACTAATTTTCGTACGGAACACATTTTCCACTTGTTGATAACATGCAACCCACTTATGAAGGCCCAATAGAGGAGCCCATAATTAACTGGAAGGGAGGATCTCACATGAATCCAGCCCAGGTACATGCTCATGGTCCCCTAAACATAATAAGTAGTTAAATAAATAAATAAATAAAGCTAAATGCTCATGCAGCAGTTCTTTAAATTCACGATTTGACAGGAGGATATTATTTCCTATGATAGTGTCGTTACATTCAGTCGATATAATTCTTAGGCAAAGATAGCGACCAGTCTTCTTTCTCCCACCATTTTCTTCCTGCAACTAGCGGACCCATGCAAATCGTAGTCAATGTCGTAAATAGTTCCGGTCCATTTTTATTTTTCAATAATAATGTCCAACCCAGCCCAGCACATTGCCGACATCATTTTATCCTCTGCCTTGGTGTGCTCACCACGGCGCCGCCGTTCGGCCCTGTCAACATAGTGAATCGGGAGAGGACTGTAGTTGTGAGTATGACAGTACAGACCCACTAGGTCCACTCCCAAACATAAGAAAATCACCTCTTTTACTACTCAAATGCACCCCTCATTTTTTACTCTAATCCACCCTATTGATATCTGGGACCCACATCATTTTCAACATATAGTCAATTAACGATAGAATCGCACAATTTTTTTGAGGATTTGTTCGGAGGAGCAGGCTATAAACTGGGTTGTGTGGTCTCTGTGGCCCGTCTAACAATATGACCAGCCCAGCTGTTTTTTCTTTGGGAAAATAGGTAGGCCTCTAATTCTTTTTGAAGAATACCCAAGCTAGGCCTATTTGTTTTCTCCGACTTATAGGGCTGCAAATCTTTCAAGACGAGGAGGATGCATTCCGGCCTGGCTAAAGAGTATGGTCAGTATCTGTTAAAAGTAAATGGGAAAATTAGTTTCTTTTTTTTGTTTTTGTTCTTCACTGATATGTTATATTTCATTGGATTTTAACATGACATAGTACTAATTTATTTTTAAATTTGTATTAGTATGGCTACTAATTTTTGGATTAAGAATATTTTGTTCCCCAGCAAAAAATTGTGAATTTTCAAAATTTTGCACATTTTTAGTTCAATTTTTTAACCCTGGTACTGACGAGAAAATGGGCGGCAATTCTAAAAATGGAAAATGGGCTGCAATAAATTCCATATGAATTAGAAAATGAGTAAAAATTATAAAAATAATAGCAAATGGGTTGTACATGCCACAAATTTTAAGGCTGGCTTGTTTATGCAAGGCTTTGTCAATCAACACATAATTCTAGGAGCAGTGACTGTTGGATGTCCATCCAACGATCGACGTGCTTCTTCAATCTTTGATCTTCCTGCTCCAGCCGCCTAAACCAGTGCCGGCGGGACTGCCTGCTCCCTCCTCTTGTGGCCCGCTGTCTTGCTGCGCAGGCTTCACCGGCCGACCCTACTCCCTCCGCTGGCCTGGCCGCACACAATCAACTGCCTCCTTATTACGCGGAAAAATGATTCCTCCCACTGACATCTAGGGTGCACCGGTTCAGAGGCTGACCTATGGGCCTACTAAGTTGACGCATACGCATGGCTTTGTCAACTTAGTCAACAAATGATTCTAGCAGCAGTGACCGTTGGATTTGAATCAAACGGTCCTGCTGCTTCTTCAATCGCTGCTTTTCTTGCAACAACCGCCCAAACCAGCACCGACGAGACCGCCTGCTCCCGCCTCCAGTGGCCGGCGGTGCTGCCATTGAGGCCTCACTGCCCCTACTACACCCACCGCTAGCTAGGCCCTGCGGCGACGACAGGCTCACACTGCAGCCGAACCAGTGAACCCTCGTACTCCTCTCTGCGTGGGCTTCCACTGCTGCGTCTTCCCCGGCTCCGCGTCGTCCCCTTCCTAGGCGTCACTGTCGTCCACCGCCCTGGTGCTCTCGCCGTGGCATGGTCAACATGGTCAAGGAACAACTTCCATCGGAAGAGTACTGTACGTGGAGAGGCTGACAGCTGGGTCCATGGCCGCAGCAAGGAAGTGCCTCCTTATTACGCCGAAAATAATGATTCCTCCACCTGACAGCAGGGACCCACCGGACGGGCCACCGTATTTCACGAAAAAACGTTTCCCTCCTGACAGTAGGGACCCACCAGCTACATCTTTGCGTTTGTCGGCATCTTGGGAACGGGGGTCCCCAGACTTGCGTGCCTGCGGCCCATGGCATGGCTCCGCCAGCAGCCCCGTATGGCCCTTCTTCACCAGCAAACACTCAAGACACTCACGAGGGGCCGAGCCTCGCGAGGTGGACGACGCAAGACCTCCTAGGGGGCGACCTCACCAGGCTAGCTCGCGAGGGGCGGAGAGATCAAGGAAAGGGGCACCTCGCGAGGTTTCTGTGACGCAAGCCATGACGACCGGGGCCAGGCGGGTGCCAGCGCGCACAGTGTCCTTGTTTCCTATTTGGTGCTAAAGAGGCAAGCGCAGGCGAGGAGTCCCGAGGCATCAGGCAAATGTTTCCATATCAGTGCAACGAGACCAAGACCAGCAGGACGACAGGACGGAGGTCACCGTGGAGCCCAGGACGGCGTCACCACGAGAGCCTTTGGTAGGCGAAGACCACCTTTAGTCAGGATAACTTGTGCTAGTTGTCTCCCTTCAAATTTGGCCATTGTGGCATCCCTTCCCGCCAGCATTTGGGAAGAGGATCAGAGCCTCTATAAATAGGGCTAGCCACCACAGTAGGAGGGGACGGATCCGAGGCCATTCAGATCATCCTCATCCACACAAACTCACCAAGCAGAAGGCACCTCTCCCCAGGAGGCTGTTCTTCCCTTGTAATTGTTCATCCTCAGCCCAAGGGGCAATCCACCACACCACACTGGAGTAGGGTATTACACCACCTCAGTGGCCCGAACAAGTATAGATCTTGTGTCCCTTTGTTCTGCAAGTTCGACGCGTTGAGCCTTGAGATCGTGATGAGGGAGAGTGCAAGGGGGAGGAGAGATCTTCGTGCGCTCCCCAGTGTTCGAACCTCAAGGGTTTTGCCAGAACCGAAATCCAACATTTGGCGCGCCAGGTAGGGATGCGCCGAAGCCTCTCTTCCGCCAGTAGACCCGCGAACGCTCTGCAGCACCGATGTCTGGCGACCCGAGGGCCGACGCCGACCACTGGGCAGCCTGGCCAGCCCGGGCGGCATCGTCCGCCCAAGAAGACCACAACTCCACGCTCCAGGTGGTACGTGCACCACCAAACGCCGCGGGGCGCGGGCGACATGGTCCGACGCCTTCCACCCTTAGGCCGCGACACGCGCGGGCCACCGCAAGGGCCTCAAGCTACGCGGTAGCGACGGTGCCGCACTCCCGACGAGAACAAGCGAACATGAGGGCCGCGCTCACAATGGCGCGGGATCTGCTGCGATGCCGACTGATGGAGAGCGGTCGGGATGCATTGCTGGAGCATGTTGCCGAGCTATTGGACGCCGCAGCCAGGGTTACGCCACCTTTCTGCTCCTTGCTGCGGCCGGATCGCATAGTGGGCCTCGTCGCGCTCGCGCGCCCCCGGGCGCACCATGAGGTTTCATCGGCATCGGCGCAACCAGCGGCGCCGGACACCCAACCGCACCTGTGCCTCCCCCAATGGGCGCAGGCGTAAGCATCGCCCCCACAGTCCCGAAAGGATGCCACACTACCATCCTCAGAGTGGCGTGCCGAGCCAAGCGATGTGGAGCATGGGGCACCTCAGCGAGTCCTCAGAGTGGCGCATGATGGACTAGGAGTACACCCCGGAAGATGACCTCAGATCGTTCCTCAAGCCGGGTTGAGAAGAGGAGACGCTGGAAGCTGAGGCCTTCCAGGAGCCACCCGGGAGCCTCGCCGACCAAGCCGGCGACAACAGCTATAGGGTACCACTAATCTCTCAGGAGCAGGCTTACGCTAACTGTTGGGGATATTACTACTGGAGGTAAACCGGCCTTATGTAGCCGGGTTGACTCCTTGAAGATTAGAAGCCCACGAAGATGCAAGGATGATGGCGCTTCATGGAGGCCCAAGGCCCAAAGGCAGGTTAAAGCCTGTAAATGTAAACCGACTTAGTCATGTAACTTGTATTGTAAGATAGGAAAGATAGAGACCGAACTGGATACGTTTATGATCCGGCTTCGGGACTCAGTAACCCGGCGGGCGTCAACCTATGTATATAAAGGGACGACCCGGCAGCGGTTTACGGACAAACAACAACTCAAGAGCCAGACAAAGCGGATTCACTCCCTGGCCTTCAAAACCCTAGCAATACCAATCACAACTAGACGTAGGCTTTTACCTTCCTCGAAGGGGACAAACTAGTATAAAACTCCCCGTGTCCCCTTGTTCGGTTTAACCCCTTTAAGCTAACCCGTAGCGATGGCTCCACGACTAAGTCCTTTCACAAGGACATCTGCCATGACAAACCCATGACAGTTGGCGCCCACCGTGGGGCTATCGCACGATGGTTTTGAGTTCTTGAAGGGCAGCTTCGATGGACTTAAGGGATACGCTGTGGGCCGGATGACGAAGAGTCGTCGCGGCAAGCTCTACATCGACAATGCAGGATGGGGTCCCGAGGCCGATTCAATAGAATACGGGTATCGGGTCCCCTTTGGTGGGATTCACATCTTCATCGGCAAGATCGGTGAACCGGCCCCTGAGCCGGACATCTGCACCGACATCGTCGAAACGGCTCGGCGTGCAAGTTCTCCGCCGGTTCGGCCTGGGGCAAGGCATGTTTTGTGGGTGTCATCCATGGATCGAGGTACGAGGACGGGCCAGTGTCTGATGGAGAGACCGTGGTCTGTTCTGATGACGAGTGTTCTGGAGAGACCGAATCACTTTACCAGTAGCAGGACGGTCGGATTGATGGAGGATCCGAGGGTAACAGTATTCCGGATTCCCTTGATCTGCCAAGCCGGTCCGCCTTCTTCATGGCCGGCACACAATCAACGCCTCATTCATCTACCGCCGCAGGATGCTCTCCGGTTCAACAACGGCCACACCAGCAGGGGCAGGAAGCTCAGCGCCGCCTCTAGCCCAAGTCCTGTCGGATTTGTTTGACGCTTTGGCAACATTGATGGCCGTAGAGGTGGATGCAGCAGCTAGGGATCATCACAATGCGGATATTGCAAAAGTGAAAGATCAGATAGCCTAGGCTAAAGCGGACCTGGCGACAGAGAATGCTAGGATGGCTACAGAGCGGGCTGAATTGGAAGCACAAGCCTACCGGATTAGGCTGGATTAGAATGCTTTAGAGGAAGTCATGAGAAGAAGGTACCGATCATGTCTCCCATCGGTTTATGAGCCGTAGAATCTCTTCAGCACACCAGGAGCAGGAGATGGTAACCAACCCATACTAAACCGGGCGGAGGCGTCGGGAACAGGGGCGCCGGTTCAACCGCGCACAATGGACCCGCCTCGCCAGAATAACGTTGTGCCACAGTATGTACCAACACCGCCTGGGCATTATTCCAACCCGTTGGACAACATTGTGGCTTCCACTTCATGCCTAGCGGCCCTCCCAACTGACGGTGAGTCACCAGTTGCAGTGGAAGCACGTCGGGCCAGGGATCTCCTTCAAACATCACTAAATCAACAGCAGGCGTATTCACACAGTCGTGAGAGGGTTCATTCCACTCCCCGTCCAAGCCAGAGCTATAGCAGACACGTGGAGGACGAACCGGCTGTGCCCAGTAGTGCATGTCTCCGGAATTCACCACGAGGAAACAACCCGGCAGGGGAGGCGCTAATGCGCAGGATGTTGTGGACCATGGCCGCACACGTCGGGAGGCCGAGTTGGCAGCTCGACACGGAGCACGACAACATACTCCGGTTCACCCTACGGCCTTAGTAGAGCTAGGTGTGGTGTTCAGTTCCTTAAGGGTGCCGTGTCTTACCCCCGCTTTGCGTAATGTGAGACTGCCCAAGGATTTCAAGGGACCTCGTAAGGTACCAAATTACACCACTGATTTGCAACCAGAGGCGTGGGTGGAAAGCTATGAGATGGCAATGGAGTGTTAGATGTGGATGGGGCAGTGTGTGCTAAATATTTCACCATGATGTTGGAAGGAACAGCTCACACTTGGTTGAAGAGCTTACCAACCAATTCTGTCGGATCATGGGCTGAGTTAAAGCATCGGTTTATCCAGAACTTCAAAGATACTTGCAAGTAGCCGATGGCAATCGTGGATCTGGCCGCTTGTGTCCAAGAGGAAGGGGAGTCCACGACCCATTGGGTCAAACGGGTCTCAGCGATTTTGCATTCATCGTATTGTATCAATGCAAGCACTGCAGTGTTAACATTGGAGGGCAATTGCCATTTCTTACCACTCAAACAGAAGTTGGGAAGACTCAAACGTCACTGCAATGATATGTCAACGCTCATGGCCGCTTTGGTTAAATATGCCGATTCAGATAATACCAAGGACCCGGACTCAGAGGAGGATAAACCGGGAAAAGGTAAGAAGAACGACAATACTAAGGGTCAGCAGCACAATCCGGCAGGCCATGGAAATAGCGCTAAACGCAAGGCCAACAATAGCTTGGACTTTGTTGCTAACACCAATGCATAGGAGAATGGCCAGCGCCGTAAGGGCAAGCAGCCCCAGAGGGGCGGAGGTTCAGGCCCCAATCTGGAGCGCCTGTTAAATCAGCCCTGTCCAAAGCATGGATCGAAGGAGAAGCCGACATCACATCTTTGGAAGGACTGTTATATCATGCGGGATTTCGAGAATTCCAATATGTTCCAGTATGATATCAACCCGCCCGGCGGTTCGGGAGGAGGTTTCCACGGGCCGGGCTACGGAGGGGGTGGTTCCGGTTTAGGGTTTCAAGGCAGCCAAACCGGACACATCAATCAAGGGCACTAAGGCAACCAGGGAGGTTACACCTATCAGGGGAATCAGCAGCAGCAACAGTCGGGTTATCAGAGCAATCCTAAACAGCTAAACAGCTGGCAATATCATGTCTTCACTACTAGTTTGTGTAAACGTGATCAGAAGCTTCACAAAAGGGCAGTAAACTCTGTTGAGCCGGCAGTACCTCAGTATTTACGCTGGTCTGAGCGACCTATTTTGTGGAGTAGAGAGGATCACCCACCCCGGGTTGATAATCCAGGTCACTTGGCCCTGGTGGTAGCCCCTCAAGTTGGGGGATACAGGTTTACCAAAGTACTCATGGATGGGGGAAGTAGTATCAACATTTTATATTATGATACATTCCGCCGTATGGGGTTGACAGATAAGAATCTTAAACCGTCAAATACGGTCTTTCATGGTGTGGTGCCTGGTAAGTCTGCATATCCTGTTGGCAAGATAGCCTTAGATGTAGCTTTTGGAGATGACTATGATTCAAGGTCAGAAACATTGACATTTGAGGTTGTAAAGATCAAAAGTCTGTACCATGCCTTGTTTGGGCGGCTGGCTTATGCTAAATTCATGGCGAGGCCGTGTTATGTTTATCTACAGCTTAAAATGCCTGGTCATAAGGGGACTATCACAGTACATGGAAGCAGAAAGGTTGCTTTGGAGTGTGAGGAAGGTGATGCGGCTTATGCTGAGTCGGTTTGTGCCACGGAAGAGTTGAAATTCTATAAGGAGCAAGTTGATCCAGCAGACATGACCTCTTTGAAAAAGCCGACTATAGAACATGATCCAGTGTTGAAGTTCAAATCGGCTACACATACTAAGATGGTTGAGTTTGTTCCTGGCGATTCATCCAAACAGTTCAACATCAGCGCTAACCTGGATCCCAAATAGGAAAGCGCGCTCATCGAGTTCATCCGTGAGAATCAGGACATCTTTGCATGGAAACCTTCTGACATGCCAGGTGTACCGAGGGAACTCGCTGAGCACACACTCAACATTGATCCTAAGTTTAAACCAGTCCGGCAGTTCCTCCGCCGCTTCAATGAAGAACAACGTAAGGCTATCGGTGAAGAGGTAGCCCGTCTGTTGGCCGCAGGGTTTATTGTAGAGGTTTTTCATCCAGAATGGTTGGCTAACCCGGTGCTGGTTCTTAAGAAAAATGGCACTTGGCGCATGTGTGTGGATTACACAGATTTAAACAAGGCTTGCCCTGCAGACCCCTTTGCTCTCGCTCGCATTGATCAAATAATTGATGCTACGGTGGGTTGTGACCGTTTGTGTTTTCTGGACGCTTACTCTGGTTATCATCAGATCAAAATGGCGGTTAAGGACCAGGAGAAGACAACTTTCATAACTCCCTTTGGAGCCTTCTGCTATGTTTCCATGCCTTTTGGACTCAAGAGTGCCCAGGCAACTTACCAGCAATGTGTTCAGAATTTCCTTCATAAACAAATTGGGCGCAATGTTCATGCATATGTGGATGATATTGTGGTAAAGTCCAGAAAGGAGGAAACATTGATAGAGGATTTAAGAGAAACCTTTGACAATCTATGGATTTAGAAGATGATGCTCAATCCAGAGAAGTGTGTTTTTGGTGTCCCGACAGGCAAGCTCTTGGGTTTTTTGGTGTCAAACAGAGGCATTGAGGCTAATGCGGAAAAAATTGCAGCAATTACATCCTTGGCTAAACTGGCGTGTATCAACGATGTTCAACATCTGGCCGGCCGGATTATAGCCTTGAGCCAGTTTATCAGTCTCCTAGGAGAGAAGGCCATCCCCTTATATCAGATGCTCAAGAAAACAGATAACTTTGTATGGAGTGAGGCAGCTGATAAGCGTTCGAGGATTTGAAGAGGCAGCTAGCTGAACCACCCGTGCTTGCAGCGCCGACCAATAAGGAGCTATTATTATTATATGTGGCTGCTAATGCCCGAGCTGTTAGCGTAGCCATTGTGGTAGAGCGCAAGGAGCTTGGCAAGGAATATCTGGTTCAATGACCGGTTTATTATATCAGCGAGGTGCTCATTGAGTCAAAGCAGAGGTATCCGCATTGGCAGAAGCTGGTGTATGGAGTGTTTATGGCAAGCCGAAAGCTTAAACATTATTTTCAAGGGCATCCCATCACAGTGGTCAGTTCAGCTCCTCTGGGTGAATCATTCAAAATAGAGAAGCAACTGGCCGAATTGCCAAGTGGGCTATTGAACTTGGACCTCACGGGCTCAAATATATACCCCGCACAGCGATCAAATCCCAGGCACTCGTGGACTTCATCAATGATTGGACGGAGTTACAGGCACTTGAAGAGAAACCAGATAATACATATTGGACTATTCATTTTGATGGGTCCAAACAGTTGGAGGGCTCGGGGGCTAGAGTCATACTAACTTCCCCACGAGGTGACAATTTTTGTTATGTCCTCTGTTTAATGTTCCCTTGCACTAACAATGCAGCTGAATATGAGGCTTTGCTCCATGGTCTTTGGATGGCTAAGGAGATGAATTTGAGCCGGGTTAAGTGCTTCGGCGATTCAGATCTAGTGGCTCAGCAGGTGTCTAGCACTTGGGATTCTAAGGACCCACTCATGGCTGCATATCGGCGAGAGGTGGACACAGTGGCTGGTCACTTTAAGGGTTATCAGGTGGACCATATAGACCGGTGGAAGAATGAAGCGGCGAACGCTTTAAGTCGTCTTGGTTCCCAGCGTAAACCGGTCCCGTCCAATGTCTTTCTTGATGTGTTGCATAATCCGTCAGTCAAGGTGCCAACCGAAGAAGATTTGGCTGTTCCTGATCCGGAGGCTTAGTTGGTGGCAGCCCTGCATGCCATACTGGATTGGACAGTCCCATATCTGGCTTACATGAACCGGGGCGAGTTACCAGACAATGAAACGTTGGCCCGACAGATAATCCGGCGTTCCAAGTCCAAGACCATACTCCACGGCGAGTTACATCGCTACAGCGTTTTAGGAGCAATTCAGCGTTGTGTCTCTCCTCAAGAAGGTTGTTAGATTTTGCGAGAAATCCATGAAGGGGATTGCGGTCACCACGCCGGTTCAAAGTCTTTGGTTGCTAAAGCTTTTCGCCACGGTTTTTACTGGTTGACGCCGCATGCTGATGCGGAAGATTTAGTCAAGAGATGTGACGGGTGTCAAAAATTCGCCTGCCGTGCACATGTTCCGGCTCAAGAGTTGCGGATGATTCCAATTACGTGGCCGTTTGCAACTTGGGGGCTTGATATGGTTGGACCCTTTAAGCGCTCTAAGGACAGAAAGACCCACCTGTTAGTAGCAGTTGATAAATTCACCAAATGGGTGGAGGCAGAGCCAGTCAGCAAGTGTGATGGAGCCACGACGGTTCAATTCATCAAGAAGGTGATATTCCGGTTTGGCTTTCCGCACAGCATTATAACAGATAATGGTACTAACTTGTCAAAGGGGGAGATGGAAGAATTTTTTCAACGTGAGCACATCCGGCTCGATCTAGCATCGGTGGCTCACCCCCAATATAATGGTCAAGCAGAGAGGGCAAATCAAGAGATTCTACGGGGTATCAAACCCAGGCTTATGGTTCCCTTAAAGCGGACACCGGGTTGTTGGGTTGAAGAGTTGCCTTCTATATTATGGAGCATCAACACCACACCCAATAGGTCTACGGGTTACACACCGTTCTTCATGGTCTATGGAGCGGAAGCTGTTCTTCCTAGTGACATCCGTCACGATTCGCCCCGTGTAACAGCTTATGTTGAAGCTGATAATGAGAAGGCACGTCAGGATTCTCTGGACCTGTTGGATGAAGAGCGTGATCTTGCAGCAGCACGATCGGCGATTTATCAACAAGATCTCCGATGTTATCATAGCCGCCGGGTTAAAACCAGAACCTTTCAAGAAGGCGATTTGGTACTCCGGCTCATCCAGGATCAGACTGATATGCACAAGTTATCCCCACCTTGGGAAGGACCCTTTGTGGTCAGCAAAAATCTGCACAACGGGTCTTACTACCTCATTGATGTTCGAGAGCATAAAGACTCACGTCAATCAGAGGAGGAGACCAAGCGGCCATGGAACATAGCTCTTCTTTGGCCTTACTATACTTGAGCCATAGGCTCTTCATATGTACATATTTATGACGATGTATCTATTATATAATAAACCGGGGACTCCGTTAAAGCGGGGTCTCTGTTCTTTTTACATCATTTGTGTGCTTACAAGAGTTTCTACTGACAAATCAGAATTTTTGTTAAACCAGTCTCTACAGCCGCACGGATATAAAGAATATCACTAGGGGGCTTGGTCATATCTGAACCATAGCTACACCTCTTGATCGGTTTGACACGACAAAGGGATATCACTAGGGGGCTTGGTTGTTATCACACCACAGCTACACCTCTTGATAGGCGTTTTGCCATAAAAGAAATTATGTAGGGCCAAAGAGAGTGTTGCACAAAGCATAAACTCAAACATGGGCACCCACTGAGCACAGCTCACAAAGTTACTTGGGGGCTCTTTGTGCAAAGCAACAAAGAGTTTGAAAGGACCCTTGTAATTGGCTATCAAGCCACGGCTTGGAAGCCTGGTGTATTCACCTAAAAACCCGGGTTAACCTACCTTCATCAAGTAAGCCACTCCTGTCGAGGTAATCCTGGTATGACCCATCGAACGTTTGATATGTCAATCTTTTATAGACCCTGAACTTGTCAAAGTTAAAACGATGATTGGTTAATTGGAGGCCCATCTTAAAAGGCTTTGTTAAATGGTTTAACTCAGAGGCCTAGTAGCCCATGAAAAGCCTCGATTTGGAGCCTAGCAGCTCGTAAAAAGCCTTGCAAATTTTCCTTTTTGAGTTTTATTTGTTGAAGTTCATAAGTATTTTAACAAACCGGCGTCCTTGACCCGGCGTGCTTTTCGACTACAAGTTGTTGTTACATGATCAGTTACGAACAGGTGTTTATTGACCCGGTCTGGTTTGACTAAATCACTAGTGTTATAAAGAAAGCCCGGTAGTTATCCCGGTCCGGTTTTATATATAAACTGGCAATACAGAGATAAGGTTATCAACGTTCCGGATTGGTATTAACACCTTTCCCGTATACAATGTTGGTCAACCACTGAGGTATGTTATGTATCTTGTTTTTGTACAAACATTTTGATTATTTCATCTATATCGTGTACACTTCCTGGATATATTGACCCGTCTAGCAGTAAACCGCTAGGCACTTTTAAGTTGTTGAACCCAGGAACACAACTCATCATGGGTTATGCATAAATATATCCCAAAGGGTGGCACAGATTGTCACACAGTATTACGAAACATGCTCGATGGCATGGCAGATAACGGAGTTTTGGCTATCCTATTACATGAAGCTTCAAAGCGGCTCCAATAGTATCATTGTTTTTCACAGTAGCCGTGTAAACCGGCAACCGGATCAGGACTCTTCATCCGGATGGTTTGATGGTTGAGGGTCAGTTGGTGTGGGCACTTCTTCATCCCTCCCCAGACGCTGGAAATCAACAGTTGACCAATCGATTCCAGTTAAAGCTTGGAACACTGCTTCCTCATGGATAAGATTGGAAGGGTTAATATCAGGAGCATAAGTGTGCTTACGAATCGGAGGCACAAGTTCTTCGACTTCATGGATGTCGGCCGGCTGTCTTTTCCCCTCCGCATCATAAAACGGTTGAAAATGGGACAAATGGGTATCATCGGCCAATTTGCTGGCTGCTGGCCGCATCTGTTTGGTCAGCCGTCGAAGGTCATCATTGTTGAAGTTTGAACCATCTTCTTTAACGCCTGGGTATCCTTTAATGATATCCTCCACTTCAAGGTCTGGAATCCAGGCTTTGGCTCGAATAAGGGCGGTTAAAGCTCCTGCTCTTGTAGTTGCTCTCTTCAACTCGGCAGTATGGGCTGGTAACATGGCCAGCTTCTCAAGTGTTTCTTTAATCAAAGTTGGAGCCGGTTTGTTATAAGCTGCCATGCTAATAGCCCGCTGAGACCCAGAGTATAGCTGTTCAACCAATGTGTATGCCGCTTTGAGCTTCATCCGCATATCTATACCAAGATGAGCGATCCGAGTGCCTGCCAAAGATTTTATCAACATTTTGTTTAGTTGTAAGGTTCGTTGACTGGCGCAACACACATAAGCAGGTACTTACCAAAGATAGCAGAGGTCATAGCATTGATTTGGCGTTTCAAACCGGCTAGTTCATCAACCACTGGCTTCAGGGCTGCCTCGGTGTCTACAACTCTTTTGGTTAAATCGGATTTCTCGGTTTCCCAGTCAGCACGGTCTTTGTTGAAAGCTTCTTTGAGCTTTTCCATGGCGGTAGGGCTTTCGTTAGCTCCTCTTTGGTTTTAGTGGCTTCCTCTTGTTGGGAGTTCACATTGTTTTGCAAATCGATGTTTCGGGCCTCTTTATTCCTCAGTTCAGACTGCAAACATTAAAGACATATCAAATGATAGGATACGTACATATTCTAAGTACAAATAGCATAACAGGTTATGCACTTCATACTTGGGGGCTAATGCATATTTGCTCTAAATTGCTACAGTTTATACAAGTCTCCAGTACAATGTAAACATTATCCTTGACACTTGGGGGCTAATGTATGTGTCGGATTTCGGGTTCCGGCAGACCCTTGAGGTTCGAACACTGGGGTGCGCATGGAGATTTCGCCTCCTACCTACCTGCACCCCTCCGCCACGCAAAGATCTAAGCTATGGAAAGAACAATATGAGAGACACAGGGTTTATACTGGTTCGGGCCACCGTTGTGGTGTAATACCCTACTCCAGTGTGTGGTGTGGTGGATTGCCTCTTGGGCTGATGATGATGAACAATACAAGGAAGAACAGCCTCGCGAGGGTCTGTTCTTGGCTGGGGGGATGAACTGCTGGGAGGAGTTCAGTCACCCTTCTCTCTCTCTCTTGATTGTCCTCTCTCACCTCTTGTGGGTGGCTGGTCCTATTTATAGAGGCCCTGGTCCTCTTCCCAAATATCGAGCGGGAAGGGAGCCAACAATGGCGGGCTAATTTGAAGGGGGACAGCTAGTACCAGCTATCCTGACAAAAGTAGTCTTCGCCTGCACAAAGCTCTGGTGGTGACACTGTCTTGGGCTCCACAATGACCTCCGTCTTGCAATCCTCCTAGTCTTGGTCTTGTTGCACCGAAATGGCAACCTCTGCCTGATGCCTCGGTACTCCGCGGCTGCGCTTGCCCCCTTTGCACCAAAGGGGAAAGGAGGACACTGCGCGGGCTGGCGCCCGCATGGTGCCCGTGGTCGTCATGGCTTGCGTCACGGGCACCTCGTGAGGTACCCCGCCTTGATCTCTCCGCCTCCTCGCGAGCCAGCCTGATGAGGCCATGCCTGAGGAAGCTCCGCATCGTCCGCCCCGCGAGGCTTGGCCCCTCGCGAGGGTCTTGAGTCTGTGTTGGTGAAGATGGGCCGTGCTGGCCCCCCCTTTGAGCCACGCCGCAGGCCGCAGGCAGGCAAGTCTGGAGACCCCCATTCCCAGAACGCCGACAGTAGCCCCCGGGCCCAAGGCACGCCCGGGCTTGGCCGTGCAGGGAGGCGAAAGGGCAAGGGCGAAGCGCCGTGGGCCCTAACAGCCTGCGGTCCCGGGCGCCGCGTGGTGGTTGATTGGACATGGGCGTCTCCACTTCCCCATGGCGCCTCGGCAACTGCACGGATTGGAAAAGTCCCTACATGCAAAGCGGGTCATAATTACCTGCGATCGTGGGGGCCGTCGGTTGGCCCTCGCCAGCATTAAGTATGGATCGGCGCGCGCCCTTCCGGTTCATCCCCCCTTGCTTCTCCTTCTTCTTCATGGCCCCGTCGAGGAGGTTCTCGTCCGCAGAGAAGGGGAAGGCTCGCTAGGTTGAGCCTGCCTCTCCCCCGCCCAAGCGCGGCCGAGGGCGCCCTCGCAAACATCCTGTGGCCACCATGGCAGCTCCCTGCGGCCGTGGAGACGATTTCCAGCACAGCGACGGGCGGATTGCTGCGGCCGAGGGGCGCGCTCCGGCTGCGCGTCCTCCTAGGCCGCGCTTTTGCGCTGCTGAGGTGCTGCCGGAGTTCGTTGTGTGGTCGGCGGAGCCGACTAGCACCCGGCTTCCACTTCCTCGCTTCCTCCTTGGCGAGCTCCCGGCCGGCGCCCCAGGCGGCCTCTGGCTTCAGGCCGACGGCTGCTACAGCCGGGCCTCATGGGCTTCACTGGAGGTCTCCGCAGCCGGGAGCCTGGCTCTGGCCCACGGTTGGCAGATGTTTGCCCGCGCGCATGGCCTGAGCCGTCGGTGCACCCTACACTTCAAGTTCGATGGCGATTTCACCCTCTACGTGAGGGTGTTTGGGGAAGATGGTCGCCGCGCAGGGTGCTGCCCCGAGGGCGACGACCGCGGCCGGGAACCCAGCTCCGACGATGATGGAGAGGGCAGCGCTCGCGTGGCTGGCGGCGCTCAGGGTTCCCCAAGCTTCTCCGGTTCTTCTTTAGGCGGCGACTCTTCTAGCGGCGGCCGCGGTCAGCCCCCACGCCATCGTATCTGCTTGGGAGGTGGTAGCGTGTCCGCCCGCCGTCGCGCCCCAGTGAAGTGCGAGAGGGAGTCTGCCTGAGCCCCGGAGGCAGCTCGGGTCTTCCCTGCGGGCCGGTGTGAGGCAAGCCGCGCCTGATTTGTTCTTTCCTTTCCTTTTTCCTGCGTAAAAAGACAGTAGTGTGGAGCCCCGCGGGGGCGTGTTTGGGTTATTGCTGTTAATTATCGTTTTGCTTCCGTTATCACACCTTCCGGCTACGTGCCTGCGCGTGGATAGTTCCCGGCCCCAGCCATGGGGGGGCGACCGACCCAGGCCCTGTGTTCGTGTCGCGGTGCCCGTGGGGCACGGACTGGAGGGGTGCTCCTGTAATGGGCCCAAGTCGCGAACCCTTTGAACGACTAGGATAGGAACACTCGCGAGGGCGCTCGGCTGCCCCCCCTCCTCACGAGGCCTTGCATAAGAGAAATCGAGGCAGGAGAGTGAAAAGTCGAAGAACCACAAGCCAAAGATGGCAACAACTTCAATAAAACTTCGAATGAGAAGGAACAAGCCAACTGCGGAAAGCAAATGAAAAGCCGCGTCCGGCACCTAATCTAGTCTTTGACGTCTTCTCACCAGCGTGGAGCTAAGTGCTGCCACTGGGCGTGGGAGGGAGCCCCAGGGCCTGAGGCCGTCGCTCCTGAGACTCCAGGGCGTGTACAGCCCCAACTCATTATTACATGAGAGTGTCACGGGCGGCGAGCTTCACAGGCGTTGGCCTTCTTCACAGGCTCCGGGCCTTTTCCAAAATGTGACAGCTTCACAGGCATTCGCCTTCTTCACAGGCTCTGGGCCTTTTCCAAAACGCGACAGCTTCACAGGCATTCGCCTTCTTCACAGGCTCTGGGCCTTTTCCAAAACGCGACAGCTTCACAGGCATTCGCCTTCTTCACAGGCTCTGGGCCTTTTCCAAAACACGACAACTTCATAGGCATTCGCCTTCTTCATAGGCTCTGGGCCTTTTCCAAAACGCGATAGCTTCACAGGCATTCGCCTTCTTCACAGGCTCTGGGCCTTTTTAGGGGTAGAACCTCCGGAGGTGCTGGATGTTCCATGCGTTCTGGACCGGCACCCCCTCCTGAGTCTCCAAGCGCGCGGAGCCGGGCCTGGAAACATGAACAACTTTGAACGGGCCCTCCCACATGGGAGAGAGCTTGTGCAGCCCCTCCCTGGAGAGAACCCGCCTGAGCACGAGGTCTCCTACCTCAAGAGTTCTGGGGCGGATGTTGCGGCAGTGATATCGCCGCAGTGCTTGTTGGTACCTCGCCGCTCGCAGCGCGGCTTCTCGGCGACGTTCCTCCCCCAGCACGAGGTCCATCCCCCGCATGGCGTCCTGCTGCGCCTCGTCGAACGCCAGGACCCGCGCGGAGCGATGTCTGACCTCGTGAGGGAGGACCGCTTTGGCTCCGTAGACCAGGAAGAACGGGGTCTCTCCAGTCGGCTTGGTCGCGGTTGTGCAGATGGACCACAATACGGACTGAAGCTCATCGTACCAACCTCTGCCGCAGGCCTCCAGCTTCTTCTTGAACGTCCTGGTCTTGAGGCCCCTCAGGACCTCTGCGTTGGCTCACTCGGCCTGGCCGTTGCTTCGGGGGTGCGCCACCGAAGCGTAGCATATCTACGTTCCAAGGTTAGCACAATATGTTTTGAAGGGGTTACTGGTGAACTGCGAACCGTTGTCCGTGATGATGCGGTTCGGCACCCCGAACCGGCTCACGATGCCCTTGATGAACTTGACCGCGGAACCTGCGGGAATGGTGCGGACAGCCTCTACTTCAGCCCACTTGGTGAACTTGTCCACAGCGACGTAGAGGTAGCGGTAGCCCCCTGGCGCCTGAGGAAACGGGCCCAAGATGTCCAGCCCCCAGACTGCGAATGGCCATGAAAGGGGTATAGTCTGCAGGCCTCCTGCTGGCTGATGGATCTGCTTGGCGTGGAACTGGCAGGCCTCACAAGCTTTCACTAATTCGACGACGTCATTGAGCGCGATGGGCCAATAAAACCCACTGCAGAACGCCTTGCCGACGAGGGTCCGTGATGATGAATGATGTCCACAGTCTCCACCGTGTATATCTTCTAGCAGTTCCTTCCCTTGCTCCCTGGAGATGCAGCGCAGGGATACATGGTTTGGTCGCTTCCGGTAGAGCTCTCTATCCTTGATGCAGTATGCCGTGGCCTGGCGTGCCACTCACTCCGCTTCCTCCTCCTTCTCCGGCAGGGTCCCTTGTGTTAAGTAACTCCGGAGCTCCGTGATCCAGCATCCCTCCTGAGGTTCCATCGTTAGGAGCAGGCGTGCTCCTGAGGCCGGGCCATAGGCCGAAGCTCCCCTGGCAGGTGGCTGGGGGAGCTCCTCCCAAGGCTGAGCCGTGTTTGACATTGACGACAGGGCTGAGGGCTTGAAGAGCCGCTCTTCGAAAACGCCAGGCTCCTGAGGTAACCGCTTGGATGCCCGTTTGGCGATGTCGCCGGCCTCCTGATTGGTGCCACGGGGCACATGCTGCAACTCCAACCCCCAGAACTGCTTCTCCATCCTGCGGACCTCCGCAAGGTAGGCTTCCATGTGCTCATCTTTCGGCCCGTACACCTTGTTGGAGAAATTGACAAGGAGCTGCGAATCACCCCTGATGGTGAGGCGTTTCACTCCCAGGGCAGCTGCGGCCTTCAAGCCCGCTATTAAACCTTCATACTCCGCTATGTTGTTGGAGACCTTTTCACCTTGCTGGAAATAGAGCTGCACAGCGTAGTAGAGCTTGTCCTGAGTGGGCGATATAAGCACCGCCCCAGCCCCAGCACCATGCCTGGAGAATGCCCCATCGAAGTACATGACCTAGCCTTCTGGTGCCTCACTTCCCGGGGAGAGGGACGATCCTCGTCTGCCTTGAGGCCTGGTGCCTCCGTCCATTCTGCCACAAAATCTGCCAACGCTGCTCCCTTGATGACTCTGGTCGTGCTGAATTCGAGCTGAAACACTTGCAATTCTATGTTCCACTCAGCGACCCTTCCAGCTGAGTTAGGGCTCCTGAGCACTCTCTCCAGGGGGTATGACGAGACGACCTTGATGGGGTGACCCTGAAAGTAGTGCCGCAGCTTGCGCGAGGCCACCAGTAGTGCGAGGAGGAGTTTCTGAGGCATGGGGTACCGTGCCCTCACGTCCAGCAACACTGTGCTGACGAAGTACACTGGGTGCTCAACGAGGTTGGGTGCGTCAGTGTTGGCGGCTCCCTTCGGAGACCATGGCGCCTCTTGAGGCGATGAGGCCTGCTGAGACTGGCCATCTGGGAGAGGGGCCTCTTCCGCCTCCGGTGCACTCCTCTGCGGCGGCTGATCCTCCTCAGCCACGGTGGCGGTTTCTGTGGGCCTTCCTTGTTCCTGTTCTGCCTTGTCCCGGGCTGCTGCCGCGGTTTTGATTCGACGCTCTTCTCTAACTGCCACCAGGGCTGCGCTGGCGGAGTAGGGAGTGGCGGCGAGGTAAAGCACCAGGGGCTCTTGAGGGCGCGGAGCCACCATGACCAGTGGGCTGGTCAGGTATCTCTTGAGACCCTGGAACGCCTTGTCGGCCTCTTCAGTCCACTCAATGGGCCCCTTTTTCTTCATTAGGTGGAAGAAGGGCAGCGCTCATTCCCCCAACTTGGAGATGAAGCGCCCTAGCGTGGTCACGCGCCCCATGAGCTTCTGCATTTCTCTAAGGGTCTTTGGCAGGCTCAGGTCTTCCACCGCCTTGACCTTTTCCGGGTTAACCTCGATGCCTCGGTGGGACATGGGGAAACCCAAGAGCTTGCCCGAGGGGACTCCGAACACACACTTCTCTGGGTTGAGCCAGAGGTTCACTGCGTTGAGGCTCGCGAAGGTTTCCTCCAGGTCTTGTATCCAGGTCCTGGCCTCCCGAGACTATACCACAATTTCATAGACGTAAGCTTCGACATTCTTCTCGAGCTGCGGGCCCAAGGTGATGTGCATCAGCCGCTGAAAGGTCGCCCCTGCATTACGCAGCCCAAATGGCATGCATGTGTAGCAGCACACCCCACACGGGGTTAGGAAGGCTGTCTTTTCGACATCTTCTACCGCCATCTTGATCTGGTGATACCCACAGAAGGCATCCAAGAAGCATAGCAGGTCGCATTCCGCGGTGGAATCGACGATCTGGTCGATGCGGGGGAGCGAGGACGGATCTTGCGGGCATGCTTTGTTGAGGTTGGTGAAGTCGACACACATGCACTCCTTGCCTCCCTTCTTTGGCACGACGACAGGGTTGGCCACCCAATCCGGGTATCGGACCTCGCGAATGACCCTAGCGGCTTCTAATTTGCAGGTCTCTTGGATGATGAAGGCCTGCTTTTCTGTGGACTGCCGCCTGGCCTTCTGCTTCACGGGGCGCACGTTGGGGCACACGTTGAGGTGATGCTCGATTACACTCCTAGGGATCCCTGCCAACTGGTCAGGCTCCCAAGCAAATACCTTCTTGTTTGCGCGCAGGAACCCGACCAGGGCCTCCTCCTGCTCGGGTTCGAGGTTGGCGCCTATGGTGAAAGTGGCGTTGGTGGACCCGTCCTCATCGACGGGTATCTGCTTGGTTTCTGCCTTGTCTTGGGTGAACAACTGTTTCTTCTTGGCGGGTGCAGCCCCCTTGGGCTCGGGGGTCTCCAAGTCGGCGGGCTGTGCCGACACCGCCGTCTTGAAGGCGAGCTTGAGCACCCGCAGCGCATCTCCGGTGTCCCCGTGCACGGTGAGGACACCGCTGCTCCCGGGCATCTTCATGAGGTTGTACGCCGGGTGCGTCGCGGCCATGAACTGGGTCAGCGCTGGGTAGCCGAGGATGGCATTGTAGGGGAGGCCGATGGGGGCGACGTCGAAGTCGACCAGCTCCGTGTGGAAGTTGTTGTAGGTGCCGAAGGAGCTGGATGATCCGCCCCCAACGCCTGAGAAGGGCCGGCTGGGTTGCAGCCGTTCCAGGGGTATGCAGAGGAGGTTGAAGGCCTCGACCGAGAGCAAGCTGAGGCCCGCACCGCCATCAATGAGAGTTCTGGTGACGGCCACCTGGCAGATGGTGGGGGTGGACAGCATGGGGAGCGCACCCAAGCAGGCCGAGTTGGAGGGGTGGTCCTCCGAGCTGAAGGTCAGGCCGGTCTCGGGCGCCGCCCGGTCCGGGAGAGCCCCCTGCCGCGTGGAAGCGGCACTGACCCGGCGGATGAACGGCTTGACGTGGTGACTTGTAGGCGGCACCTGCGAGCCGCCCAGGAGGGCCGCGATGGTCGGGGGTGTTGGTGTAGCGCGATGGGAGGGGAAGAGGCTGCGAGGCTCTTCCCGAGAGGCCACGGAGGCTACCGGCAGGTGGAGCAGCCATGTGCGCGGAGCGCCGGTGAGGGCCATGGGGAGCCAGTTGGCCACGACCCTATCGTCACCTCCGGCTTCGAGGAGGGCCTCCTCGCTCGCCAGCAAGAAGGCCAACGGGTCTGTCGCGCCGCCGTAGCGCGGCGTCGTCGTTGGCTTGAACTTGTCCGGCCACCGTACCCGTTGTAGGGCTGGGGCCAGGGCTCGGAGCCCCCTGGCCCCCGTGCTGGCGCCGGCGGCCGGAGTGGGCGACGCGCTACTCATCGCGAGGTAGGCCGTGGCAGTGGGGGAAGAGAAAACTCCGCCGCACCCCTACCTGGCGCGCCAAATGTCAGATTTCGGGTTCCGGCAGACCCTTGAGGTTCGAACACTGGGGTGGCACGGAGATTTCGCCTCCTACCTACCTGCACCCCTCCGCCACGCAAAGATCTAAGCTATGGAAAGAACAATACAAGAGACACGGGGTTTATACTGGTTCGGGCCACCGTTGTGGTGTAATACCCTACTCCAGTGTGTGGTGTGGTGGATTGCCTCTTGGGCTGATGATGATGAACAATACAAGAAAGAACAGCCTCGCGAGGGTCTGTTCTTGGCTGGGGGGATGAACTGCTGGGAGGAGTTCAGTCACCCTTCTCTCTCTCTCTTGATTGTCCTCTCTCACCTCTCGTGGGTGGCTGGTCCTATTTATAGAGGCCCTGGTCCTCTTCCCAAATATCGAGCGGGAAGGGAGCCAACAATGGTGGGCTAATTTGAAGGGGGACAGCTAGTACCAGCTATCCTGACAAAAGTAGTCTTCGCCTGCACAAAGCTCTAGTGGTGACGCTGTCTTGGGCTCCACAATGACCTCCGTCTTGCAATCCTCCTAGTCTTGGTCTTGTTGCACTGAAATGGCAACCTTTGCCTAATGCCTCGGTACTCCGCGGCTGCGCTTGCCCCCTTTGCACCAAAGGGGAAAGGAGGACACTGCGCGGGCTGGCGCCCGCCTGGTGACCGTGGTCGTCATGGCTTGCGTCACGGGAACCTCGTGAGGTACCCCGCCTTGATCTGCGCCTCCTCGCGAGCCAGCCTGATGTGGCCGTGCCTGAGGAAGCTCTGCGTCGTCCGCCCCGCGAGGCTTGGCCCCTCGCGAGGGTCTTGAGTCTGTGTTGGTGAAGCTGGGCCGTGCTGGGGCCCCCTTTGAGCCACGCCGCAGGCCGCAGATAGGCAAGTCTGGGGACCCCTGTTCCCAGAACGCCGACAGTATGTTGATTCAAAAACGTATGCATGGATTAAAACCCGGATTAACTTGTTAGTGTTAAACCGGCCTTTGGGGGATAGGCGATAGAAAGCTATCTACTTGTTAAAAGGTAAATCTGGTTCTTATCAGTGGCTTAAAGTGCTATGAAGACCCGGGTTATGATTTACATTATAACCCGGCCCTTGGGGGCTATTTGGGCTAGCATGTTCATACTATGAATAAAGATACAAAGGAGGAAGAAAATACCTCATATCTCTCCTTCATCAAATTTACTAAACCGGCTTCGCACTCCCGGTTTGCGTGCAAGTGATTCAAGAAGCCAGAGTGAAGCTCCTCTGCGTTGAGATGAGCGTAACTTGCTAAATCACTGCTCCATTTACCTTTTTCTCCAGCAACCTGCTCTTCTTTGGCACTATGTTGAGCCAAATCTACGGGATGGCCAGGAGAGCTATGGCCTATTCCAGTAATAATAACATCATCACCTTGGCCTTTAGGGTTTTTGGTTGATGATGTTGGAATTGCAGCATCTTTCATTGGACTAGCCCGGTTTGGTTCTGCCGGTTCAGCATCGGGCGCGGCAGGCTCAGTGTCTGTGGGCTTGTCAGTATTCTGGCCTTCAAGGGGCGGGTCATCAGAAGTAGCTTCAGGATGAGGACCTTCCGGTCCACAGGTTTGTTCGGGTTCACCTCTTGGTTCTTCTTCTTCTTCGGCGACCGGATCTTCGGGTGGATTGGTGGTCCGAGCTTTCTAGCTGGGTCTGGCTTTGGCCCTGCAAACAGGATAAAAGAGGATTAACATCCTATTCAAAGGATTTATGACGCATTGAAAGGAAAGGTTTTTGCAACTTACCCGGCCACAGTTTTCAAAGGGGGGAGTTGAGTTGCTGTAGATTCACTAGAAGATGAAGGGGGTATCACCTGATAATTTGAATCAGACGGATTAAGAGGCTGTCTGAAATAACCTGCCTTGGGGTAAGAATGGTCAGAAGTAGGAGAGACCTCAGACCGGCACTTCCGAACCGGAGTATCAGGTAAACCGGCTGAAGTGACCTGTTGGCCACTATGCCGGGTTGTCCGGCGAGCTTCATGCTGCCGAGTCTTCAAAATAAATGTTGGATCCAAGTGAGCAAGAGGATGAGAAAAGCTTACTTTCCGGACTGCTTGGCGGGATTTTTGTGTTGGCATAGAGTCTGAACCGGAGGAAAGGGTAATTACCTCTACATCATCGGCTTGACTAGCTTCTGCGTCCTCCTGAGGAAGATCATTGTTAATGAGATGCATTAAAAGAGAGCCAAGTGAGTCAAGTTCTACCTCAACTTCTGGATCATGAGTATCATCATCAAGCTCCATGTTAATTCGGTCAGCCGTTTTCTGTTTTGACGTCCGTTTTACGGCTTTGGTTTTTGGGCGGGATGGCTTGACCGCTTTGTCTCCAGTCGGCTTTGCCGCTTTCTCTATGGTTTTCCATTTCCAGAAGGGGTCATCACCCTACATACAAAGAATAAGGGTTATAGGTTGCATAAGCTAAAAATATTAGAGATGAAGGGGAAGTATAATGCTTACAGCAGGCGGTTTGTTCTTGGCATAGAAGGGACTCAGACCGGTTTGACTACAGATCAGTTCCGATTCATTCAGAATCTTATTTACACCTTCAGTAACTTCTTACTAAGATAATTGGATGTTGCAATGGCGTTGAGGGTCGTCAACCTCACCGGTATATTCACACATTAAACCGGGACACCGGCTTAGCGGTAAGATACTCCAGGATATCCAACAACGCACAAAGTCCACGCCTGTTAAACCGTTCACCATAAACGCCCGGGGTTTGGCGAGTTGAGGAGCGTATTTCGCCCTTTCTGAAGAGCTCAGGCGTTGTGGCATTGGGTGAGTATTGGATAGTCTGTGATCATGAAAGCCGGGGAGGGGATTTTCATCTTCAGGCAAAGTGTCTCTGCAATAAAACCAAGTTTGGTTCCATTCCTTTGGGTGGCTATGATGTTTGGCATGAGGAAATTCAACTTCTTTCCGCTTTTGAATCGAGACACCACCAAGTTTTGTGTTCGGGCCATTTACAAACTCTGTGCGCCGGTTGAAGTGAAAGAAATCCCGGAACAGTTCTGCAGTTGGTTCTTCTTGTAAATATAATTTACAGAAGACCTGGAAGTTGCATAAATTGGAAACCGAGTTGGGACCAATATCTTGCGGAAGAAGTTGGAAGCTGGCAAGCACATCTTGATGAAACTTTGACCCTGGCGGTTTGAAGCCACGACCTATATGGTTAACAAAGACCACCACCTCGCCCTGCCTTGGGGTTGGAGGATTTTCTGTTCCTGGAACTCGCCATTTGATTTCAGTTTTCTTAGGCAGGGAGCCGATGCTAACCATCTCATTCAACCGAGTCTCAGTAACTCGGGAACGAGCCCAGTTGCAGGCAGTGAATTGTTTGGCCATTGCGAAACAAACAAAGCGGAAAATGAAAGGCCGGTCTATAAAGTACGCATGATTATATGCAAGATACAAGGGAGTAAGAAACATACTGATATGTGAAATGGTGTAAACCGGAGACCAATGCAATAAAAAAAGAAGAAGAAAGCAATACCAGGACAGGAATATTCAGACATTGTTAAACCAGAGTACAACTATGAAGGTAAAGGGCTCCTCCGATTTATCAGAGGGCTAATGGTACAGATTGATTATGCAAAGTTAAACCGCTTATGATGGTGTGAGGAGAAACAAATTTCACAGTGATGTATAAATATTTCAGATCTAAGAAAAGACAGAAAAGAAAAATATTTCGACCTAAAAAAGGTACGACCCGAAACAGTTTATGAAGGACTGCACCAGTTTTTTGCATATAAGGATTTGTGCAGGTAACAAAGGATTCATCACAGCAAGGGATATGGTAAGTACGAAGCATTCATCTACAGGCCAGGAAAGAACATCGCTATAAGCTCTGATGAAACTCAAGAATATCGAAGAGCAAGGAAACCGTAATGGATCTAAGAAAGAAGGGGGAAAAGACTTACTGCGACCGCGAAAGCAGCGGAAGGGCGATGTGGAACTCTGGTGTGAATAGGTTGATGCAGCGGCTAACGGCAAAGTAGAGGTGAGGTTTGAAGATGACGACGGCGCTCGGGTACGGAGTCATCAAGAGGAAGAAGAAGATATGAATGGGCGGCAGAAAGAAAGAAAGGGGTCTTCCGCCCCTATTTATAAGGCGAAGCGATAAAGCGGCAAGTGCGGGAATCGAGGAGCCCAAAAATGGATAAATTAATAAAAGTGTCGCTTCGGTGGCTGAATACACATTAAATGAAAGTAATTGTCGACATCAACGGATAGATGACGTCAGGGTGGTTTACCATAATATGGAAGTATGATGTCACGGCGGTTTACAAGATCAAGGTGAAGATATGAGGGAAGATTTTTTCTAAGTATAGAAGATTGACATGATCAAGTTCAAACCAATCTGGGGCCTAATGTTGGGGATATTACTACTGAAGGTAAACCGGCCTTATGTAGCCGGGTTGACTCCTTGAAGATTAGAAGCCCATGAAGATGCAAGGATGATGGCGCTTCATGGAGGCCCAAGGCCCAAAGGCGGGTTAAAGCCTGTAAATGTAAACCGACTTAGTAATGTAACTTGTATTGTAAGATAGGAAGGATAGAGACCGAACTGGATACGTTTATATAAAGGGACGACCCGGCAGTGGTTTAGGGATAGACAACAACTCAAGAGCCAAACAAAGCGGATTCGCTCCCTGGCCTTCGAAACCCTAGCAATACTAATCACAACTAGACGTAGGCTTTTACCTTCCTCGAAGGGGCCGAACTAGTATAAAACTCCCCATGTCCCCTTGTCCGGTTTAACCCCTTTAAGCTAACCCGTAGTGATGGCTCCACGATGAAGTTCTTTCACAAGGACATCTGCCGTGACAAACCCATGACACTAACCATGGGTCGCAAGTGAATAAGGTCACAGTGGTGGACAACGGCCCCAGCACGGCAGCCCCCCTTCCACCAGGGGAAGCGCATTGGGGGCTGCGGGGGAGGAGCCGGGAGCAAGGCCCCTCCCCGCATCGTATGGAGAAAGGCATCGATCGGAGGTAGGTCCTCTGCCGGGTGGGCACTGGCGAGCCTTCCTCCCGGCAGAGGGCCCGTGGTCGCCGAGGGCGCCGCTAGCGTCCCCTTTGCCCCTTGGCATCGTCCTAGTTTCCGGACGCCCCAACTGTGGTCGAGGGCAGCGCAAGGCGGGGCCCTCGCCTGGCGATATGAAGAAAGGCTCACGCCTGTGAAGGTCTCCACTCGTGACACCCTCACGTAATAATGAGTGGGGCTGTACACACCCCGGAGTCTCCGGAGTGCCGCCCTCGGGCCTCGGGGGCTCCCGCCCATGTCCTAGTGCACCATACTCTGCGCTGGCCGTTGACACTGTCCCCCAATGACTATGCTCACGGTCAGTGAAAGCACTTAGCTCTGCGCTCATGGGAAGACAAGAGGATTAGCGAGGTGCCGGATGCGGCCATTTGCTTTTGACCACTTTTCTATATCTCAGACTTGCAGCTTTTGATCTTGAATTTGAAGTTGCATTTCCATTGGCAATCGTGGGGGGCATCCTTTCTCGTCTGTGTTGATTTTATGAGTTTCTGGATTCGTGTTTTGTTTGAGGTTGGCATCTGCTACCTCCCCCCTTCCGAGCACCTTGCAAGAGGGGGCTGGCAGCGCCATACACGCACTACACGCACAGCTTGCCATTACTGGCACTCGCTTCTCGGGAGACCCTCTCGGGTGGACTGGCTGACCTCTCAGTATACCAAAACTTCGTGAGCTCGCAAGGGGACTCCCCCAGGAGAAGTTCACAGCTGCCAAATCAATTTTAAGCCCGGCTAAACCAAAGTAAGTTACGGCATCAAGCCAGCAAGGGGAGTCGTGAGCACCCATAAGCGCGCTTTAAGCCAAGCCTAAGTAATGAAGTGGTAGTCTATTTACATGAGGGGCTCCCCCTCTCCAAAATGCTCTTACATTATGAGGGGCCATGAGGGAGTCCTAGATTAGGGGGTATCCGGACAGCCGGATTATATCCTTTGGCCGGACTGTTGGACTATGAAGATACAAGATTGAAGACTTCGTCTCGTGTCCGGATGGAACTCTACTTGGCGTGGAAGGCAAGCTAGGAAGTACGAATATGGATATCTCCTCCATTGTAACCGACCTTGTGTAACCCTAGCCCCATCCGGTGTCTATATAAACCGGAGGGTTTTAGTCCGTAGGACAACATACAATCATACCATAGGCTAGCTTCTAGGGTTTAGCCTCTCCGATCTCGTGGTAGATCAACTCTTGTAATACTCATATCATCAAGAATAAATCAAGCAGGACGTAGGGTTTTACCTCCATCAAGAGGGCCCGAACCTGGGTAAAACATCGTGTCCCCTGCCTCCTGTTACCATCCGCCTTAGACGCACTGTTCGGGACCCCCTACCCGAGATCAGCCGGTTTTGACACCGAGATTGGTGCTTTCATTGAGGGTTCCTCTGTGACATTGCGATAAGGAAAGATGCCTCATCTCGTTAAAAACAACATTACCGCCGGGGGAGCTCTGGCAGTCGGCCAAACTCTCCGGCTAGGCAGTTTCATCATGACTGCCTGTTCAGCCGCTGCACCGACGATGACTTCTCGGGTCATGAAAAACAGCCTCCATGTCGGCTCGGAATTCACCAAGCAGATGGATCCAATGGAGCTCTCTTCCTGAAACGAACTCTTGGATCGCATCGCCGCCTTGGGAGTCGCTATGGACTATGATCGGATTGGGCTTAAACCCGATCAAAGGGAGATTAACTCTCCATCGGTCACCCATCACGTTGCAGTGGTGGAGGAACAATGCGGCAACTCTTCTCTATCTTGAGGACTAACTATGTCCGGATTCCTGAGCTCTCCGAGCCGGATACCCGCTTACGGGAGGACATCACCCAAGCCCTGAACCTAGAATCAGGCAGCGGACCAGACTTATCGGGCAACACTCCGGAACCCGAACTTCCAAGATTGGAAACTCCTCGGCCCCTGGGTCTCAGATCGGGTAGGGGTTCGGACTCAAATCCACCCACCCACCCAGACATAAACGATCTTTTCCACATTAGGCAAGAGCCCCGTGAAACAATACATCATTATTGGGCCAGATTCCTCCTTGTGATGAACAAGGTTAAGGACTGTCGCGAGGAAGATGCAGTCTCACTTTTCTGCAGTAATTGCACGGACAAGGGAATCCTTAACGCCTTAAGTCGCCGTGACATATCACGCTTCGCTGACTTGGCGTCTATAGTACGAAAGTACTGTGCGATGGAAAGCGGCTGGAAAACCGAAACGAAATTTTGGGATAATCCGGCTCCGAATATACACCTAGTATGAAGTAAAAGGGTGCACTATCATAAGACACCCGAGCTAGTTGCAAAGAAACAAAAACCCTCTACAGGGCATGGAACTGTACTGGAGGGATGGCTTAACGGACCCTGCAAAATTCATAGTACGGCGGATACAATACCAACGCACAGCCTTAGAGCATGTTGGATACTCCGGCAGGTGGCCAAAAGTGGTGAGGATCTTCTTATCCCAAATGCCCCAGAGCACCATCCCGTGGATAACAATACGGTGTTAACAGTCTTTGAGACCTTTGCGTCAAATAATAGGCGCAAGCAAACACTCCGCAGCATGGCCGAAATCTGCCACGTAGCAGCAATAAATCCATGGAGTGACACGACTATTACCTTCAATGCTAGCGACGAACCTAAATTCCAAACAGCCCAAGCACCAGCCGCACTGGTCCTCAGTCCAATTGTGGACGGCTTTCGACTCACCAAAGTACTCATGGACGGCGGTAGCGGATTAAACCTCATCTATGAGGAAACTCTTCAAAAAATGGAAATAGACTGGAACCGCATTGAGCAAAGTAGCACAACCTTCAGGGGAATCATACCCAGTCGGGAGGCACGATGCGCTGGGAAAATCACACTAGATGTGGTATTCAGTACGCCAGAGAAATATAGGTCCGAAGAAATTACATTTCAGGTGGCCCCGTTCAGCAGCGGATACCACGCCCTTTTAGGACGTGAGGCATTCACGATCTTCCAAGCCGTACCCCATTATGGGTACATGAAGCTCAAAATGCCCGGGCCCAACGGAATCATCACTCTCGCTAGTGATCCGGACACAGCACTCCGCGCCGAAAACAAAATAGCCGCGCTGGCCCTCGAGGCATTATCCGAAACCCTCTCGGCCGAGGAATTAACCACGCTACGCTCTACAGTGGACAGGGACGACGTGATCCTCGATAAGAGATCCAAGTCCACCTCTTTTAAACCAGCGGATGAAATAGTCAAATTCCATGTCCACCCAACGGACCCTACAAAAACAGCCTCCATCGGGGCACAGTTAAACCCCGCCGTGGACGCCGCACTACAATACGCGAAAATTGGAACATATTCACCTGGCATCCCTCAGACATGCAAGGGATCCCACGCAGGCTTGCCAAGCATAGCCTCAATATCCTAAAGGGATTCAAGCCGGTCAAGAAAGCTCTTCGGCGTTTCTTTCAACCTTAGAGACAAGCCATGGGAGAGGAATTAGCCAAGCTATTGGAGGCCGGATTCATCAGAGAAATAAAACACCCGGACTGGCTAGCAAACCTGGTGATGGTACCAAAGAAGGATAAATCCTGGCGCCTTTGTGTCGATTTCAAGGACCTCATGTAACACCCCGGATGTAATTTTCCCTATTTGTACTCCAACTCTTGCCGTTTTCGGCTTAAGTTATATTTATTTTCTCGGGTTCGGGTTTTGTCTCCGTGTGTTGTTGTCATTGTCTTGCATCTCATATCATGTCATCATGTGCATTGCATTTGCATACGTGTTCGTCTCATGCATTCGAGCATTTTCCCCGTTGTCCGTTTTGCATTCCGACGCTTCGTTCTCCTCCGATGACCATTTCTAGCTTTCTTTCATGTGTGGGGATTAAACATTTCCAGATTGGACCGAGACTTGCCAAGCGGCCTTGGTTTACTACCGGTAGACCGCCTGTCAAGTTTCGTACCATTTGGACTTCGTTTGATACTCCAACGGTTAACCGAGGGACCGAAAAGGCCTTGTGCGTGTTGCAGCCCAACACCCCTCCAATTTGGCCCAAAACCCACCAAACTCTGCTCCATGTCCTAGAGCGTTCGATCACAATCGCGTGGCCGAAAACCGCACCTCATTTGGACTCTACTAGCTCCCTCTATGCCTATAAATAGCCCCTCCTCCGAAATCCCGGATCTCCTCGTCCAAACCCTAAAAAAAATTCGTCTCTGCGCCGGCCGGACACGTTCGTCCGGGCCGGACACGTCCGCCGCCGCCCCCTTGTCCAATCGCCGCCTGCCACGTGGGCGTGCACCCACATCCCCGCCGCCAGGCCCGGGAGGCCCGTGGCCGGCCCCCGAGGCCCAC